>NW_020955449.1:427868-555484 GCF_003031625.1 Empidonax traillii
AAAAAAAAAAAAAAAAAAAAAAAAAAAAAAAAAAAAAAAAAAAAAAAAAAAAAAAAAAAAAAAAAAAAAAAAAAAAAAAAAAAAAAAAAAAAAAAAAAAAAAAAAAAAAAAAAAAAAAAAAAAAAAAAAAAAGCTACCATGGAAATGCACCTGATTGCTAAGGAAAGGAAAAAAGGTATTTCCCTTGGTTCTCAACCTTGGTCATGGTGCAGTAATGGAGCTGTGGGGCAGTACTGATGCCTCTGTGGCTCTCCAGCTGCCAGTGTGGGAGAAGGAATGGGACACACTGCTGGTGCCAGCCAGAGTGTGGAAAAAACCACATGCAATTCCACAAGCCTGAGCAGTGTTTTCAGCGTAGGGAAGGTCCCTGTCAGTCTTGATTTCACTGCACACCCCTCTGATGCCTGCCTGTCTCTTGCAAAGCAGGTGTGGAGGAGCCCAACTAGCACCCACAAGAGGTCTGGGAGCCAGCTGAAACAAGAGTAGCTGAATGTATTCTAAAAAGAACTTCTAAAATGCCACCTTTTGTCAACAAAAGCAGGAGGGAAGATTTTCACTGTCAAGGGTGTGAAGCAGCCCTGCAACCTCCTGCCTAAACTTCTGCTACCAGAAGTGTAAAAAATACTCTTCTTCTCAAATCTTCTCAGATTTGGGTTCTTTGCCCCGAATCTGCTCTTCCTTTTTGTCCCGCTGCTTCTTCTTTTTGCCTTTGATAGCATTAGGACAATTCAGGATTTCTGAGCATCTGAGTGCTGGTAAGTTGAAGTTTGAAGGTGGTGAGGGAAGGTGTGACCGATATGAGTGGGGGTTGGGAAGCGTTAGAGCCCCTGGTCCAGGAACCAGGCTCTGCCTGGCCAGCACAGGCCATGGAAGAGGGTGAGTGGAAGGTATAAGCTTTCTCACACAAGCTGACATGGGAATTCCCAGAGTGACTGTCCACTGGAACCATCCTCTCCAGTGCACCAATTCATCCTTAAGTAAGGCCCTTTCCTGAGCCACTGGAAAAGGAGGCTGGGTTGCAGCAACCCAGAGTGCACTAGGAGTGGCACGTAGACATGGAAACTTGTGGTTTTCCCTCTCCCTGGTCAATCCTCAGTCTCTGCTCCCTTTTGTCTCTGCCCATTTGATCAGAAACCATGCCAGATATTTGTGAGGCTTCAAGAGTTGCATTTCCAGCAGCTCCCCCAGCTCAGCAACCTCACCTTGATCCATCTGAACCTGGTCTCAGACAAAGGTGTCCGTGCTGGGCAGTGCACCCTGGGTATGGACTAGCAATTAAATCACCCAGGGGCAAGGTTAAAGCAGCAGACGTGTAAAAAGAAAGTGCAGGACTGCCAACACAGGCAGCATTTGAATCAAAGACCAACTTCCTACTCTGAAAGTGGATGCCATGGAGGCTTTCACAGAACTAGATACTTCACAGTCTTTGCAAGATAAAGGTCCTTGAAATACTTTCCATGGGACTGAACCCACATCCAGGATACTGGCTCATCTGAGGCTGAAAAACAACTTCCACACATACCTCAAATCTGTCTCGGGGTCCTGCAGAGCACAGCTTTCCCAGCCCAAACCCAGACCCAGACTGGGCAGAGTACCTTTACAACCAACCCTGTGGTTGTCCCTACCTGGCACTGATGTCCCCAATGCGACAAATACGACGGCGGTGACCGAGTCCTTCAGGCCAATGGTGCAGCCAAAGTGGGATGCCAGGTCACCAATGAAAGCTGTCAGGAGGCCGATCATGAGGATGGAGACAACAAAGCAAGCCCAGCCATTCCAGTAGTCTGTAGGGGGCACGAAGGCAAAAAGGACCTTCCAGAAGACGGTCAGAAAGTGCATCACATAGTCAAAGCAGGAGGGCAGCTTCTCCTCCCCACATTCATCATCGTCGTCATCTTCCCCTGGAGAAAACCAGCAGTGCCTTATTAGACTTGCCCACCCTGGAGGGCAAAGCTCCTGTGCATACTGCAGCCTACAAAATGCTGTCTCTCGTGATTTGGGCCCTAGAAAGCCTTGACTTCCAAGTCAAGGGCAAACATCAGAGGAGCTCGATGGCCTTTCCTTTCGCCTTCCCACAGCACAGAGACCCCCTGCAAAGGCACTGGCTTTAAAAAAACCACCTGCACTTCAGAAAATGCAGAGCCTCATGCCAGCACCTCTGCCTGAGTTTAACCATCAGATGCTTCTTGAGCCTCAGTCCCTGCTCAAGAGCCCTTTCCCCAGAGGATGTGGGAAATAAGTGACCTCATGCCGGCTGGAACTCACTGGGGTAGGTGAACACACTGAAAGCAACATGTGCCTCACAGAGACTCCCCTAAGGAAGACCCTTTCAATCTTCTTTCACAAGTGCCAGCTGGTTTTGGTGGTTGACCAGCTGCTAGCTCTGGTGCTTCCTCTTACTTCTTCTGTAAATTGGGATCCAGTCATGGATTTTTGCCTGCCCTAGAACCTCCCTGGCCCATCACTTGTTGCGTTTTCCTGCCCTTTCACATACCTCCCTATGAGCTTTGTCTGCTTGTTCCTCCATGTCTGTCTGGTCTGACCCAGGTGGGTGGGCACTCCCAGCAAAAACAAGCACTTTCCCATTTGCACTCCTTTCCAGGTAGTTGTCAAGCACCCCAGGTCATGAGCCAGTTATGGGGCATCATTTGTCACAGCAAAAATGCACTTTCCTTCTTTTCTTTTTTTTCTGTCCCTGGTCCATGTCAGTGCTTCACTTCTTACCAATCTGTTGTTAATGCCTTGCAAGGGTCATTTTACCAGTGCAAGCCTGCCAGCAGTCA
The DNA here is from genome assembly GCF_003031625.1 of Empidonax traillii. Lineage (NCBI taxonomy): Eukaryota > Metazoa > Chordata > Aves > Passeriformes > Tyrannidae > Empidonax > Empidonax traillii. The sequence goes on from NW_020955449.1 coordinate 430,652, forward strand.
TGGCTCCACCTCTGCTCACTGGGCATATTGTGTGGGTCAGACTCTGCCTCTCTTGGTGCTGTGCTGGGCACTCAGCTCCTCCCAGCACACCCCTGCTCATGGCTGTTGTCCCTGTGGCACCTGCAAGACCTGGTCTCCAGTATGGATGAGGAGCTGGGGAAAAGGCTCTCAGGGAGTTACACATTCACAGCCACGGTCCCTGGACATGCAGGCAGGCTGTTGTCCAAAAGTCCTCCTGTGGGTCACAGGGAAAGAGTTCAGCAGACAGTGGTTGCCCCCTCCCCTGATTCCTTGGCCCTTTCACCCTACACTGGCCCAGCACATCTTCATCCTGTTAGTCCTGGCAGGTGTCTTGCTTTCTCCCTTGCCTGCTCCTGGCATTGGCAGCTCACCTGTCTCTCCAAAACCAGTCGGCATCCAGGGAGCCCCCACTGTGTGGGGCTGACCCCGCCAGTGAGCCTACTGGGGCTGGTGACCTCCTGCCTGACTCCTGCAGCTCTGCTGAGCCATCTCATGAGCCTGCTGGACAGCCTGTCTTCTGGGCAGCCTGCATGGCAAATGTGGAGTGTCCCCAGCCTGGTAGAGCACACAATGCTGGTGTGGTGTGATAGCCAAAAACTGCTCCTGCTCTCAACTGGAACCACTCCCAGACATGGAGGGGAGGTGGTGCTCTTCCAGCTAAGTTAGGGGGAGCCTTCCCGTTTCCTTTAAGGAACAAGGATGCATTTCTATGTGGTGAACATCAGGGATTCCAAGGCCACTGAAAATTGTGTTAAAGGCATCCATTGCACTCTGTTTGGTGATTTTTTAATTGTCTTTGATACTTTTTTTTTCCATACCAAGGATGTGGACCAACAGATCTCCCTGCACGGCTATTGGAAGGAGCTCCTTACCAATGGAAGGATTCAATATATAGTCCATCCCCATCAGACAGCCTGAGTGAGTCTGGCTCTCCTTCCAGGGAGGACACCTCAGGATGGCAGAGAAAAGGGGCCAAGACCCAGAGTAGCCAAGAGCACCCAATGAAATCTGAGCCTCTGCTCTGCTCCACTACAGTGGGCGAGGGGACAAGGTCCTAAAGGTTTAAGGGGATGTTGGCTCTGTGCCTGGGAAAAGCAGCTTCTCTCAGCAGCTACAGTGCTAATCAGGCCAACATTCCAAATGAGATCATGTTGCCATTATCTGCCCTGCTGCTGGGCAGGGCGAATGTTCCTCCTTTCACATCTCCCTTCACAATGAGGGTCTCTGATGGAATAACAAAATGTTTAAAGCCTCTCATGGGGTGAATAAAATGGTCTTGCTTGTATGCTGTGTACCAACATGTGGGAATCAACTAACCCCATATTCAAATGGTGGCTCTGTGCCACAGCAACAGAGTTTCTGGGGGAAGCTGCTGGTGAGCTGCTTGCTCTGTTGATGCTCACAACAACAACAACAACAACAACTGCTTTCTACCTCATCACAAAGGTGAAAAGTCAATCAGGGAATCAAGACATGGCATCCTTTTTGGGAAAGTGGAGGCCAAATGGACATCATCTTTGGAGCTTTACAATATTTGGTTAAATAAAGCCATGACCACCCAGGGAAAAGTTCTACTCAGCATCCTGTTGGAGTGCTGTTTTGCAGACATTGCTTGTCTTCAAAGCACTTTTGCTGATGTCTCTACCATAACTTGATGAAAAATTATGTGTTGCTTGGCTTCAAAGCATCAAACTCACTATGATAAAAACCATAGCTAATCATCAGCATAGTGTTATTATTCTGGCACCTATAAGTACCTATTCCTGTGCATAGTCATGAAGTTTTCCAGCCTGGAAAGCCTACATTGGCCCATGGTTTTCCTTGATGCACAAAGGCTGCTACTGGCAAGATACACTGTGCTTGTGCTCATGCTGTAATTTTGCAGCAGGTATTTTAATCCCCTGCCAAGATGCATGGCAGCAGGGCTGTTATGGACCTAAATCTTTATGGAGATGATGAAACAGACTGAAAAATGAACATGAGTGAACATGTCATAGCACTCATCCAGATCTGTCCATCATTCTGTTAAGCAGCTCTCTTTTGAAGAGCTGGCCAGATCCAGTGAAGGTGACTTGAAATGCAGAGTGAGGTTGGATGGTGACCCAGGGGTGCATTCAGGAACAGGCTCGCAAATCCCAGGAGGTTTTTGCTGTGGAAGAAACTTCACACTGTTGGGTGCACACTAAAGGAGCTATCGGTGAGAGGCTTGTGGATGGTGTGGAATGGCACAGAATGGTGTGGCACAGTTGTGTCTCTACCTGCACTGCCCTTCCACAGGCCTAACCTGCAGTTCCATCGCTCAGCCTCCCTTCAAATACTGCTGTAAGTTGCACATTGGGTGGGAAATGGGGTTTTAATCTTTCTTTTCTCAGCTGGGATGTTACATCGAAGTGGGAATGTGGGACTTTCGCCTGCTTTCCATGGTAAACTGCAGGGAAAAACCTCAAACTCAGCTTCCATTGTCTAAGGCATTTTAACTTTTCTGGCAGAAAGGTTGAGGAGCTAAAGCTTGAGTATGTCCAGAGCTCAGAGACAACCTACTGTTTCCCAACAGCAAGGGACAGTTAATGTCCACTAGAATATGTCCCATTTATTAAATGTTTGTTAATCATCCTGTTAGCACTGATAATGACTACATTCATGGTTGGAACAGGGATTTCACATAACTGTAGTCTTTGCATGTGTCACAGAAACGGGATCCAAACATCAGTGATTATCTTTGCCTTAACATGGAATGCAGTTAAATAATTGATTCTGGCATAGATTAGTTTAGCCATGTTAGCTAGAAAACCTGCAGCAAGGATTGCCTTGCATGATATGTTCATGCTGTATCCAAAATAATGGGAGGTTCTTGCCTGGAGGCTCTTAGAAAAACTACGCTACAACTGAAGGGATCACAATTTGAAGAGATAGCTGCTGCATAATGTCCTGTCCTTGTTTTCAGAGGCAGAGGTTAAATGGGACAGCCATCACTTTTAATTACTCTGTACTGGGCAGACATTACCTTGCATAACTGAGTTCAAGGTAGGAAATGTGAGTGTTCCCCCATGCATTTCAATGCACAATTAGCTGATGAGCTTTAATTGCCTTCCCCAGAGATTTAATTTAAACAGGTTGATTTTGCCCTAATGTGTGCACACAGCCCAGGCTGGGCTGGGAGGTTGTAACATCCAGTCAGTGAGTTGTCCGTCTGTTAAAACAACATCTAGAGGAGATCTTCTTTCTTTCCTCTTCCACAGATGTGGGAACAATGATCTCTCCTGTACTGGGCATACTGGTAAACACGGCACTGGCACTGGCAAGAACTGCACAGCAGGCCATTTCTGAGGGAAAGACAATTCTCCAAGATATGGAAGATATGATCATAAATGATCAGACCCAACCACATGTACTACATGTTGCTGCAGTTGTTGGGCTGCTGAGCCATAAACCTCCAGCCACAGGTGGCTGGAGCAGCAGGAGTTCCTGAAAGCAGGGGAAGTCAAGGGTAAATTTTGGCTCTCAGAGAGTTGCTGTCTTCAGAGCTGGGCACCCTCAGTACTGTGTTGTCCTCAGTGCAGTGGTACAGGGAGAACCAGGGATGGGGACACTGCTGCCTAGCACCAGCATCATCTGTGCCTGTCTGAATTTCGACACTGACTTCATCTCCCAAACCTCTCCCACTGAACTTAATTTTCCCCTCTGCCATCTGGTAACAGCCAGGGTGTTGTTCTGTCCGGTGCTACAGACACACTTAATGCAGCACTCCCATTAATAAGATAAGGTGCTCTTACAAAAGGGTTTAATCAGCTGTCTTATTTATGCAGATACTGTAAATAACTCTGCTTCCTGTTCTGCCTCCTGCTGCTCCTCTACAGCCTGTATTACTGATGCAGCCAAGCCAAGATGTGAGTAAGGTTGATCGTAATTCACCTGGAGCTGTGGTCCAAACTCACCTGCGCTGACAGTAATAGCCTCAATAAACTGCTCCCTCCAGCTGTTTGTGCCAACCACCAGGGCCAGGTTTGTCTTCTTAATGAGCTTGTCCACTGTGTTCTGTGGATGGAAATGCAGAGGAGAGAATTAGGGACTATCAGGCTGGAGATACTGGGCTAAAACTCACTCACACTAGTGCTTACAGCCACGCATTTATAGGAGATTTTAAGCTCAGGTCAAGAGCCCCAGCAGCAAAACCAGCAATTCCCCTCGCTGCTACTAAAAAAGACCTTTTGAAGCCTGCTCATGATGGGAGTTTGAACCATCTCAGAGACACAGTAAGGCTGGTCTGTTGGTTTTTTATACTTCAGAAAAGTGGAAAAGAATGAAATGGCCAGTTTTCAGCTCTTAGTCTGGCACATGCATTCATGGCAGCTGAGCTGCACAACCATTACTTGCATTTAGGGTATCAGTCCTCTGCACTGGGAGTCCCAGGCTTGTGGCTCACTCAAGACTGCCTGTAAGTAGGACCTATGTGTAGCACACCACTGTGAGAACAAGGATATGTTTTAAAGCAACCTGCAGCATTTTGGAGCTCAATCAGCTCTTAGGCTCACCAGATTGATGTTCTTGTATAATAATAACAACCACAAAGAGTCTGTGGGTGGGACAGAAAGTCCCTGAAGGACCATGGCTGTGGGCTAAAATGGACAGTGAAGATGCAGAGTGTATTTTAATCCATTGCCATCTCACTAGAGTAACCCTCAGTCTTTCATCATGCCTTGGCTCAGTCACCTCCCAAAGTGTCCCTTGTTCCTGCTCTGAGACCTTGTGATGCCATGCGTTGCCTCACTTTGCTGCAACACCATTAGCATGTGCTTGCCAATCTTGTGCCAACCCAAAAGGAGGGGCCCAGCCAGAGGGGAAGAAGAACATGGTCAGAGGATGTAGAGAGTACCTTGAACTCGTAGGATTCCTCAATGATGATTTCGAGTTTGGTGTGCTCCCCCAGGATTGGGCGCCCCAGCTCTGCGATGCGACGCTCCTCCTCCTCCTTGCTGGTCAGTGGCTGCTTTTCCTCATTCTCCTCTGCAAAGCAAAGAGCCCATCAGTGAACCAGGCCCAGCTGGTCACTCTCTGGATCTGGCTTCCTGTCAGAGGGGGAGGTCAGGAAGCCTCCATGTGGGAGCATGAGCGACAGAACAGTGGAGAAAGAGGTCATGGAGCAATAGACATGATAGTTTTAGGGAGAAGTGCTAGCAATAGATCTGCAACTCATCCAACCTCAGAAGTAGCCCCATTCATCCTTAGTGCTGGGGAATAGTTTTTTGCCTGGTACCTGCTGTCTCTCCACAGGGATGCTGGGAAGCGGAAAGATTATCACTAAGGCTGCTCCATTTCCCAGCACTGGGGTATGGTCAGGACAATTCCATCAGCCTGTTACAACAAGAGAGAGCTACCAGCAGCCCCAGGGCTGAGATGCATATGATATCTTGTCTCTGCCTCCTCCTGAGCAGGGCTTTGCCTCAGAGAGGAAGCTGGCAGTCAACTCCTGCTGTGATGGTGGGGCTGGTGGAAATAGTACTGGGCCATACAATTGTGAGGAGTCATCCAGAGGCCAGTGCCTGGCCCCAAACCCTGAGAGAGGAGGCAGCAGAGGGACTACACAAGCAGTGAAGCAGGTCAGCAGCTCCACTGGCATCCATGCAACCTCTGGGGCATGGGGACTGAAGCTCATGGCCTTTGTCACTGTCCCTTGTGCAGACTCCACTGAACTCCCTTCCAGTCCACTCGAGGGATGATCAGAAGAATGTCGGTGCTAGAAAGGACTGGAGTTAAACTGTCAGTAGGCAAACACCCCAGTCAGTCCACATGGGATTGACGTGACCCTCAGGTGTCACACTACAGGTACCTTGGATGGAGACCACGGTGCAAGAAAGAGGATGATCTCTAGCCTGGACCTTCCTGAAGACGGGTTTGCCTATCAAAGCGATCAGCAGGACATCAGCAGGAGGGACTGCACACCCTGTGCAAACTGTCACCGTGCAGTTAGTAAACTATTTCTATGTCACACGGGGTTAGTGTTGCTCCCTTGCTGGCTGCCCCTCATCTGCACAGACAGCAATGAGTTGCAGGAAAGCCTTTCTCCTCCTGCTGGTCAAAGGGACCCACCTCACTGCCAAAGCCTCCTAAGTCTGAATTATTGTTTTCAGGGCTCCTGAGGGGCCACTCTGCAATGTGTGGGACCCAGGATCTTCTCGTCCTGCAGAGCTTGGCTGAATGACAGATGCTCGCCTGGCTAATGACAGAGGGACAAGCCCTGCTACTGGATCTTGCTGGTGGGAAGGGCAGGGGCTAAAACAGCCATGGGGTCCTGCCCCTCCCACAGTGCTTGTGCACCCTGGCAACTGCCTGGGGAGGGCAGAGCCCTGTGCACAACTCTGGTGTGGGCAGCAAGGAGGGGACAACTGGATCAAGTGGAGAAGCCCACCTTGCTCCAAGAGATGAAGTGAGGCTGCTTGTCACTTCAGGAGTGACAGCTCACCCTCCCCAAGGTGGGAGTTAGGTGTGTGTGGCAGGCAGAACACTCTGTGAGAGGACGCTGTGTTAGAGGGACCGGCTGGGGCAGTGGGGCCGCAGCTCAGCACCTTCTTACCATTCCAGAGTTTCCCTCCAGGACAGAACAAAAGCAAAGAGGAAACCAAGAGGAAAGAGTGATGTGAGCATATGGCCATTAAGAGAAAGGAAGTGGGGGACAGGGGAAGAGTAGAAATCCATACCTGTGATGGTGAAGCCACCTAGATGAAACCAAAAACAAGAGAGAGAAAGAGAGAGAGAGAGAGAGAGAGAGAGAGAGAGAGAGAGAATAAATGAGGATTAGCATTCTCACAGCAACACGGACACCTTGCAGCCCACAAGGTGGTCATTCCCTGCTCCATGGCCGGGAACTGTGGACATGGAGGCTGCTTCCCAACATGAACCCCAGGGGTAGTGTGAGGAGACCTGAACACAGGCTTTTCAACCCACATTTGCAATCTGCCACCCCCTGGTATCCAATATATGCTGTGGAGGGGGTAAAACCAGTGTGAGTCTACCCTGGTGCCATGGGTGCAGAGGATGGCTCTGCTTCCCTCCCCAGCTGTCCTATCCTGGAAATGGCCAGCAAGGAATTGCAAAGGCTAAATCTTCCCAAGACAGGAGGCAAAGTTTGCACTGTCTCTTCCAAAAGGACTGGCCAACTTTCCTGTCCAGCCACAAGCATCCCTAAGTCTCCAAGAAATCCTGTTTCTGCCACACCAGTGTTAGAGGAGAGGGTGGGTTAATTTGGATGCCACAAGCCTGTATCATGGCGTGTTGGCAGGTATACTATGGCTGTAACTGAACTACCCCCAAAAAATGCTCCTTGCCACAGCAGATTACCACTCATTAATATTGGTGACTTTGGGGCTCTACTCTAAGGAGAAATGGGGCATTAGATACCTGAGTTCACTCAAATAGTGCTGATTACCCTAAAAGAGAATGCTGCGAGCAAAGAAAAAAATTCAAGCAAAATCAACTGTCTTCTGAAAATACGCAAACTGGAAAAATGGAAAGGAAAAATGAATGTGCGCTTACCAAGCTCATTCAACAACAGGGCTGTGAAGGAGACAGAGACAAACACAGAAGAAGAAAAGTAAATGAATAATGAAATCAAAAGGGATATCCACAGAAAGACACCAGATCCCAGGGCAGAGATTTCAGATCTGTAAAGCTGCAGGATACCATTAGTGTTAAGACAAAGGCACTAAAAATAAAGGAACAGAAAGTTTCATGGGATTGTGGAATTAAAATAAAAACCACTGCAAACATGGGGTGGATATGGGATTAAAGGACATACTCCAAAAATTAATTTTCCCCCTTTGAATTTTATGTGCAAGATCTTCCATTGCTCTAGGAGGCAGTTCTGCCCCAAGGGAGGACACAAGACGTCCCATGTGCAGCAGCTACTGGCTTTGACCTCCTCCAGCTGTCTAATAGCAATAGCTCGAGCATACAGCTGTACTTTTGTCACATGAAATGAGGGAAGAAAAGTCTGTGGCAAGGCTTGGCTCAAAGATCTTGTTGCTCAACATTTTAGGTCTCCAAAAAGAAAAAGCCTCTCGCTTAGTGCCCCGGTGGGTCTCGTGCCCCTGAGGTGCAGACTCCAATACAGCTCTGTGGCTCAGGGGTGACATTTCAGAGATGCCCTTGTCTCCGGGTGGCCTTTGTCACCACTACCCTTGCATTGCTGCTTCTTGTACAAAACCAAGTACAAAGAAATGAATTAAGAATAAAAAAGATTGCATGGCCAAAGCAGCAAATAGCATCCCTCAAAATTCTGACTTGTCTTCCAACTAGTGAGTTTGCAAAGCTCAGCTTCTCTCAGTTTTCCTTAGTTATCTGTGTGAACAGGAAAATGAGAAACTTTATTTCCTTTTCCTTTTATTTTTAGCTAACACTTTCAACTGGGATCTATGGAGTTGGTACCACAGTTTTCAAACTTGGAAAGCATGTTTGCCCTTGCTGGACTTGCAAGGCTGAGCCCTTGTGAAGCTGGGCAAGGCTGGAGCTGCTGAGTTGAGCTGTCCATGTGTAAATTTATCTTGGCAACATTCTCTATGCTCCATAGATGCCACCAGCACCATTTAATGATACAGACTCCACCTGCAGCGCCTGAGTCACGCCAGTGTGTCTGATTTTTTTAGCCCAGCTTTTGCTAGCTGGTCACATAAACCAGCAGGAAAGCTGATGGTGGGGATGACGCAGCTGACCTAGACAGCCCCTGAGCTGAGGAGGAACGTGGCAAGTCCCTTCTCAGTGTGGGGACCACTGGGGGCCCTCTCTGTCCTGGTCAAATAATATATTACAGCCCCATGCCTGGTGAAGGGAATGCTGATGTCTCAGAAACTAGAAAGCGGCTCCAAGGCAGACAGAGCAAATGAGGCTGACAATTTTCTACAAAGGCTTTAATAATAGTCCATATCTTAAGTGACTCTAAAACTGCTTCTTGCTCAGCCATGAATAGTGTGCAGAACTAGCTGTTGCCATTAATTTTCACTCTATTTTCTAGCAGAAAAAATGCATGAGAAAATAGGTGAACTCTGCCTTTTCGGGAAGTTTTGCAGTTGGTTCGGAAATGTGATGAAAGAGGAAATTGTTTTTATTATTCCTGTGAGAAGCTATTACCCAATGCAGAGCCATGAAACTTCATTTGAGTATAACCTGATTTACCTAAACTGATTGCATCTCGTGGTACTACCTGCTTGTGCTGTGACTTTCAGCTATTTTCAGATCCTAGTGCCAGCAGAAAGAGGCTAAAATTACTACTCTGGCCATGCATTTTATTTCAAGCAAAAGCTGTTTTATCTTCTGATAAAAATGATGCAGCGTTGCCTTTTTACTTGTCAAGACTGAATGTTCTACGTGATTAAATGAAGGTGTAGCTGCGATGTGGCAGGGCAGTTACTCTCAAAACATCTCTGGGGGTTGGCGATGCTCATTGTCCCCTGCCCAGGTGCCCCGGGGCCATCCTGGGAGCACGCCTTGCTCCCTGGGGGCCCTGGTGAGTGAGACGGAATCCTCTCAAAATGACAGAGGAAAGAAAACAGAGCAAAAAGGTGCAGCGGCCAAGATTCGAAGGAGGGAGGGCAAAATGGCCAGGATCCAAAGTGTGAGGAGAAAGGAGTGTGAGAGTAGGAAGACACAGAGAAAGCGGACGGCAGCGTCTCGAGAGCTGGTCTGGTTTTACTCTCACACCTTTCACTCCTCGTCGTAGCCACACCGGTTCCCCAAGCACAAGGAAGAAACTGCACTCTTTCTCATACTCCTCACGGTCAAGTACTCTAAGGGTAATGAATTTCCTGTGGGAACACAAGACAAAGGCAAACAGATGATTGGCATCGCACACACACATGCAGTTCATGTCCACCTGGGTGCCGTGGTGACAGAGATGGTTGGGTGGGGGAAAGCGGCTGCACATCCCTCCTGGGGCATATGGGGAAGGGCAGGAGCATCCCCACCACCTGGCCAAGGCTGTACCTTGGTGAGCCAGGGAAAGGTTGCATTCAGAGGGAATGGGAAGTGGTCTTGCTCCTGCCCTTTTCCATAGGCTCTGGGGATGTGAGCTCGGTGTTGCAGGTGCCAGACATGAGTGAGCCAGACAGGGACACACAGGCTGGGCTCAGCCCCGGAGCACGTCCCCCACCTTTCTTCTCACTCATCTCCACCAGCCGGGGCTCCCCGATCTCTAGGTAGAAGGTCTTGTTTTTCTCATACTCCTCATCATCTATCACCTTGATTGATATCGTTTTGCTGCAACAGAGAAGAAGAAATAGAGATTCAAGAGTAAGGGGGAAAAGGGAGGAGGGGAAACAGGGAGAGGAAGAGGAAGAAAAGGTAGAAGAAGAGGAAGAGGAAGAAAAGGTAGAAGAGGAGGAAGAGGGGGATGGAAACAGCAGGAGAAGGGGGTTGCAAACAGAAAACAGTGGTTTTGGTAGCACAGGCTGGAGGGACAGCACAGCCAAAAGCAAAGGCAGGAGCCAATGGGCCGAGCTTGCCTCAGGGTGCGCACAGACCACAGGGTCAGAGCACCAGCATCTTGCAGGGTGCCATCTCCCCTGGCAGGGCCATAGGCCAACACAGCTGGGCCAACTTCCCACAGAAGTGCCTTGGCATGGGGGCAGCATGACATGCCCCTTTCCAAAAACCTAGGGTATAGGACAGCCCCTTGATAGCTTGCACACATTGCATGGGCATGAGAACCAGGAACAAGCACAGACCAAGCCTCTGAAAGCATGATGCACTACTCAAGCTTGTGCATGGAAGAGACTCTGTCTCACCAAGCACAGCAGATCCATGCACAACATCATGTTCAGTTGCTCAGTTTGGACTTTGGAGACTCTAATTTACAAGCTTGAAAGAGATGTTGGAGTACCACTTTTTCTGTGAAGAGAATGTAAAGGAAAAATGGTCTTTCTGGTTAGAGTAGGGTGATGAAAAGCTTCTCTGATGGTGAGATTTTACTTTTTAAATTTTGCTTCACAAGCAGCACATCCTTTCCCAAGCCTTCAAGGTTTATTTTTCTCCTGTTCGAGAGTTGAGCAGCCATTCTCCCTCACATGACCCAGGGTTGCTGAATTTGCCCCTGCAGCATCATCAGGACAGGTCCAAAGGACAGTCCTTGCCTAGAGCATAGCCACAAGCACACACCACAGAAGATGAAAGCCTTGCAGGAGGCTGTGGCCACCCACAGAGAGGTTTGCTCCTTGAGCGCTCAATACAGTGAAAATTGCTTTACCAGGGGTAAAAAAAATTAGCACAGAAGAAGTTTTTCAGCTCTTTTCAGGGACTTACTGTGAAAGTAACATAAACATTCCAGAAACATCCAGCTGAAAGCTGCTTGCCAGAAGGTGCCCAAACTTGGGGTACAAGGGGTGTAGTGTGGGGGGCGCTCTGCTATTGTGATCTTTCCTACAGTGCAAAGTCCTTGCAAAGACAACATATGAGACAGAAATCCAACAGCCTCTGCTCCGCCCTGGAACGCTCTGCTTACTGTCATGCACTCATGGCATTGCTGATGGGACAGGACCTCCTCCTGGCTCTGACCTTGTCCCACACAAGAAATAACAACACTAAAAAGCCAGTGCAGTGACTGACTGTAGCCCTGTGCTCGCTGCCAACTTTCTGACTGGGTTTGCTTTCCCCCAACTCTTGACAGCATTGCCCTCCCGTGAATGCTCTTAAAGAAGCTTCCCAGTTACTCTCTCCCTGCCCAACCTTGTCTGTCTTGTCCTTTGAAGAAATGTTTCTTGTCCCATCCCTGGCTCCTCAGCACTTTCCACGAGCAGCCAGCACAAACTGAAGCAGCCCCAAGGCTACTCTAATATATGACCAAGGAGGTTCTGCTGTTACTGGCAGGTCCCAGCACTGAAAACCCATAAACATGGAAGAAAGCCACGCTCTAGGGGAGTGAAATTCAGGCCACGCTGCTGTAATTTCTGGCTTTCTCCCCTCCTTGCACATCTGCACTGGCCACCCAGAGCCCCTCTGTTAAGCTGACAAGTATTTGGCACCAGAGTCAACATTTTCTACTCATTCGGGGTAAACACCGAAAGCACTCGGAGGAACAGCCAGGATGATTTCTTGTGCTGTTTGCTGGGAGTCAGGAGTGTATTAAGTTTGCCCTTCATGCTCATAATGAAACCATTTACTCAAGGGCAAGTGATGGCTGTGAAAAGTGTAACAATACAGCACTGCTCAGTGTAATTGTATTTTATAATGAATATCTGTAATAATTTGTCCAGTTTGTAATTATGGCTGCAATAGGTTTGTACATAGGAAAAATGGTTACCAAGCACGCAGCTGATCTTACTCTGTGTTGATGAGTTAGGGGAAATTATCGTGTATTAAAAAACTAATGAAGGATATAAAAATGCTCTCAGCTAAGCTTTCAAGGAGAATCTGGCAGAATTACCGGAATGGCACAATTTCAGAAACATTACTAACAAAATCAATAATTTCCCTGACAACTCCTATTAAAATGTACGCTTCATCCTGCCCTCACGTATGAAAAAATAACTTTTTTCAGGAAAGTTAATTAAAAGGGATGCCTTCTTAAATTCTGAGAACAGCAGAGGTATCAAGATGTAAACTGCCTGTGGGTGTGCTCTGGCTTGCTGTGTGTGCCATTCCTCAAAGCTTCACAAAATAATTCTCTCTCTCACGAAAAGAAACCTGGGTGCCAATTAAAAAGGATTTTTCTGATACTTAGACCCAACACCAATAGGACTTCTTTGAATAATGCAGAATAATGGGCCATAAAGTGCCACTGCCAGGAGGTGGTGTTATTATGCAGTTTTCCAAGTGATCATTCTAGGGCGTGAACAAGTGCTCTGTGTTAGGTAGATGAGCACTGCTGCTGTTTCTGCTGTAGAAGGCTGTTAGGAAAAAGGGTAGGGAGAACAAATGCCAAGTCTGCTCTCTGTATGAATCTCCAATCAGCAAGAATTGCTGAGGCAAATTTGTCCCTGTCCCTGGGATGAGACTGCAATCCCGGAGAAAAGGATTACCTCCTAATGGTGTTTGAGAAACAGCAAGTATATGAAAATAACACAGGCTATTCTTAGAGCATGCCTGATCTGCATCATGCTGCCTTTTGCCTGCTACAAAGCCCCTCTGCAGGGTCCTGCACGCATGTGGCAGCGTTTGATCAGTGGAGAAGAAGGAGGATCAGGCAACTGCCCAATTTATCCTGCCTCAAAGTAAGGACTGCTTTCTACAGTAATCTAGGCTGTGCACTCCTGTCACCCTGCTCTTCCTGGACCCTTCAGTATGGTCTCTGCTTCTCACTCCTCTGCCAGGCAGAGATCTGCTCTAGAGAGGTGGCTGTGAGGATGTGAGCAGGAACAAGCTACCATGGGGCTGTCTGTGAGTCTGTGGAATTCAGCCTGTGTTCCCAGTGCCCTCACCTAGTCCTGTGCTCCTGCTGCATTCAGGGTGGGGCTGTATCAGCCTGCTGCCTGCAGTCCTCTTTTTCAGAGGTACGTGTTGCCGTGCAAGGCTGTTTTCTTGCATTACAAGGCATGGTGGGAATGAGACAGAGGTGGGTGGCTGGCAGAGCCAGTACAGCTTGGCTAAGGTTCCCAGAGCAATGTGGAGTGACTGCAGCACTGAGCTCTGCTGAGCTGCCCCTGGACTTTACAAGCTAGACAGCCAGCTGAAGAGACCCAAAGTCGTGACAGCGCAAGTACACACTGAAATTTGGATTTAAAATCTCTCTCTGTCCTGTGGCCCAGAGACCAGCACAAACTGTGATAGTGCCTGTACAACAGAAAACCAAAGGGACACTGATTATGACCTGGAACCCTCAGAGCTCACTCACTGCAGGGCCAGGAACCAGGAGCCCCAAATCCAAGAGACAGAGGGAAAAATCAGAAGATTAAAGCAGCCTCTAAACCATTAAACATTTTCTTCTCCTTGTGACAATCTGTGGTCAATCTAGATGATGTTTCCAAGATGTCCAAGATGTGATACCATGGGGCAAGTTTTCAGCAATGCACAGCTGCTGCTAGTCCGTTTCCCCTGAGCTAAAGAACCCTGCTCTGGCATGAAGACTGAGGGCCCATCCCACTGTCTGCACTTCTGTACCAGAAATTGCACTTCCCTGAGTCTGTAGTCAAAGCAATTGCTGAGGGAATGAGTTTCATCTCATTTACGTGTACTGAAAATCAAAGAATAAAACACATCTTGCAGAATTGCAGCTCCAGCTCTTCTCCTCTTGCAGACACCCAGCAGCAATAAGAGAAAGTTGGTAACTTGGGCATTCAAAGCTCTGCCCTCACTCCAAGTCCAATGCTGTCCATCAGGACTCATTTCAAACCATGATATTTCATTCAAACTGTAAAGGTCTTTTGTCAGAACGTTCCCACACAACCCTTCATTACAACAGCCCATGGAAAAGTCCTTTTGGCTGGTGATGGGGCACCAAAGAAGAGCTGATATGCCCCATCAGATGCAATGATCATCCAGCAGAGCCTTTTCTTGTGATAACTGCCAAAAGCACCTTGGAATAGGAGGACAGGCACATAGACATTATCTCCAACTGATCCTCTCCCAGCCCCAGATATTTGTGCCTCAGGGATTTCCTAGCCAGACCAGGTTTCTGTGTAGTTAGCTTTGCTCTGCAGATTTCTCACATTGCCCTTTGAGCTTCTGTAAGCTTTTGGCATTTGCAGTATCCCATGTGCCAGGGAGAGCAATGTGATTGCTAATGCCAACTCAGTGTTATGGACAGCAAACGAAGTGATGTGCACTTGGCATAAGCATGCCAGCCCACCTGCCATTTTCTGGGCACATCTCTGGAAAGGGCAAGAGGGAGTGCCCAGATGTCTGCCTGCAAATGACACAGCACTAGCAGGACAGGGCTGCAAGTCTCCAGTCACGGGGAAGCAAACTGGTTTTGTGCAGAGGCAAAGGCAGGGCAAAGAAGAGAGCTAATGCTTAGAGCAAAATGCCAGCTGGGGAAGGCACTTGCTTTAGCTTTGAGGTTGGCCCTGTGAGAACAAGTTGCACCAGAAACCTTCTAACCCAGAGGCTTTCCAATCCAGAGATCTTGCCCAATTCAGCTCTGCTGTGCACCTAGATCAGAATTCTCGCAGCTAAGAAATCATCATTGTGCCCAGACCACCCACGAGCTGGAGCTGGAATAGCTAAGAACTGCACATTGTCGGTAACGGTGCCTCCAGTGGGCCAGGAAAACGACAATCTCTAAACACACAACTAATCAGCTGTTAGAGCAGTCAGTAACGAGCTTGCCCATGAGAACATGGCATACTGTTGCTGTCTGGACAGATACTTATTCCTGAATCAATAGAGAGAACAGTGCACTTACGCAGCTTGTCACCCATCCAGCTTCCACTGCTCACCCAGGAGAACTGCATGAATAGCTTGGAGGACTTTCAACTGCAGATTCATAGTTACAACATCCAGGCTAGGCAGTCAGGAGTGCGATCCTGCTGCTGCCAGTCCTGACATCCCAACAGACAAGCATTTCCCACCCAGAGAGCATTCAATTTTGGAGGGAGAAGAGCCATGAGGGATACATGTTCTAGAGGTGACATTTCAAAGCCACATCCATCAGTGCTGCCTGTTCTAGCACTCACTTTCAGGCTCCCACAGAAACCTGCCACATTGATTTCTCATACATCTGCTTGTCAAGCCAGCCACTTAATTAGCTGAAGTTAAAGCTTGCCATGGGAGATGGGCATGTGGCTTGGGAACCTCCCCGCCTCACACAACTCAGGTGATCACTGGGCACTGGGCAGTGTCTGTAAAGAGGAGCAAGTGGGCTACTGTAGGGTACCAGGTACCGTGGGGAAGAAAAGGTCCCAAATCTTCATCACCAGAGCTGGGCACCACCACAGCCAGCCAGGGCCATGTAAATGGGCTATGGCCACAGTGAGGAGCCTGGACCAGACCCTGGGGCATGGTTGGAGCCAACTACCAAGAGCAAGGCAACTATTCCTCTTGCCATCCCCATCTTTGCTATTCTCTGCTCTCCTCCTGGATGTCCTTATTTGCTCTGTGAGCCTCCCCAGAGGCTCAGGGGCTCAAGGCTCCATCCATGCTGCTACTGATGCAAAGAGACTTCTCTGCTCCCATGTCTGTTCTGCAGCCCACAACTCTGCTGACTGAGGCACCAGGGAGTGCTTCTGTGCACTTAGCAGCTTCACTGCTCGAATTTCTGACAGCTACTAGAGGAAGGAAGTTGTCTTGTTGCTGGGTTGGAAAAGGAGCTGATAGGGCTTTTCTTCTACCAGTTGACAACCAAACTGCACCTTATGGTGAGGAGGTGGCAGCCTCACAGGCAGAGTGACACCCAAGTCTCTGGTGTAGGCATTAGTTCCAGCCACAAGGGATGTGTGCGTGGTGGGGGACAAAGGACAGGGCAACCAAATGCCTGCTCAGCCAGTGCAGGGACAAACCTTCCTGAGGGACAGAAGAGGTGCAAAAATGGGTCCGATTATGCGAATGACCTTGTATAACACATGGTTTTAACTATTATCCAGTGGTCTCTGACAGAGGAGAGGGTTCATTAGGGTTTCCTGTCCCTGCTGATGAGTTCCCGTCTTTGTAAGATGTCCAATGAGTCACCCATGCAGGATCCGTTGCCGAATCAAGCCTCGCTGACATGAAATGTCTGTACTTAATGAAAATTTTGCCTGCAGCACGCTGCAAACATGACAGGGAGGGAGAAGGAAAACCTTCCTTAAACGAAGCGTGACGCATGCTTTGGGAAGTGTGGATGTGATCTGATCTGATGTGGCAGCTTGGTTTGCTGGTCCAGGTCTGCATGAGGCTGCACAGTCCAATGCCTCCCAAAAATGTGATCGAGCACAACCAGTCTGGACACTGAAAACAAGGGGAGGGGGAAATGGTCCCTCTATTTTCCCTCCACCTCAGGAGCTAAAATTCATCTGGTTACTCTTATTTTCTTGGATATCCTCCACCTCTTTCCCCAAGGTTTCCTGAATCAGTCTTTTTAAGATCACAGGGCTGTGTTGTCATTTCCATGTCTGTATAAACCAACTGCTCCTCTGGCCTCAGGATATGTTGAGCTTAAATGACAACATACGGCTCAGATACATAACAACGGCCTGGTCCAGAGCATCACTACCGGGAAAATCCTGGAAAAAGATCCAACTTGTTCTTCCCTGGCCTTGCAGAAATACACGGCGTGAGAGGTGGTCTACAGAGACAGGAAGACTGAGAGCTGTTGCTGCTTGAATAGCTGGGAGATGACAGGCACAGCTGATGCTCAGTGTCTCAGAAAATACTTTTCAGGAGTGGCGATTGCCAGGTAAGATGACTTCACATGCTAGGCTGAATGCTTCTTGACTCTCCTCTTAGGAAGATCATATTGAGAAGTATTTGTCAGAGCAGAAATGTTTTTTCTGGTGGATCATGAATGTTTGCTCTGAATTGACTGGGAATTTCATGCTCTGACTAATGCACTTCTTCATTTATCTGCCAATGTCACATTCTGCAAGAGCCCAGCTACGTGAAGATGAATGGCACTCTCTTGATCTGCCCTAAACTAGTGCCTGAGCCTTTGGTGATGCTTAAATGTTTCCTTGTCCCAGGACAGCTGGAGCTGTGGCCTCCCCTTCCATGGTTCTGAATGTGGTAACACAGGACTAAACTGTTTGTCTGCTTTTTCCCAATCTCATTGCCATGCATGTCTAGTGATGGTGATCCACAGTCCTGAAAGCTACCTGAGTGCCTGCTGGAGGCAGGATCATAGGGGGATCAAACAGGAAAGATCCATCTAGATCAATATCTGGAGCTCCAAGGACAACTTGCACAAACAGTGCAATTCAAGTGATGACTAGGAAGGAAAACACATTTGATGTGAGTTTGATCAAAAACACCCCCAGCAGCAATTACTTAAGGTACCTGGGAAAGCTGACAGAGCACAAATAACTTCTCCCCTGGCTTTTCACAGCCCTGCCCATGCCAGCTAAAAACTGCATTAGTCCTGAAAAATTCATCCTGTGCTGCAAGCAAAGGATTGACTGGCCAGGGCTCAGCCCAGCCTAACATCCTTGCTCAGTATAAAACCCTGCAAATCCCACTTCTAAGCCTACAGGGTTAAGAACCAAAATCTGACATTTCCCCCCATTCTGCCTTTCTGGGATTTTTTCCTGACTGACCTGGCTGGTCCAATATTTCATCGTGCTTTATTGGTGAGATCTGCCATGATGGTGGGATGGCACGTTGCAGGGAAGAGACACATGAATACCTGAGAAGGGGTCTACGCTGGATTTTAAATCCCCACTAGAAAAACAAGCATGGTGAAGAATAACATTGTGACAGGGTTTGAGTGAGAGAGGACCTCTGGGTCAAACCCCCATTGCTCTCCCTGATTGTCCTCATACACCTTTTTCCCAAGGAAAGCAACTGGAGACACATACAAGTGCTTCTTGCACCCAAATACATATGCAGATTTTCTTTGCAGCCAGGTTCCCCCTCACCACAATAATTGCTCTCACCTTTCAAATAAATATGAGTTGCTCTTCCCTGTGTGCACCTGGATAGTTGCCATGACAATATTCCTCAAAGAGGAGACATCACTCTTATTGAAATGGCTTTGGTCTCCACAAAATGAATTTCAATGAGCAACTGCCAGCAAAAAGGACATTTCGGCAGTTCTGTAAATCATTTAGCAAACTTTGCTAAAGTAAAGCTGACTAAACAAAGCAGCGGGAACCATGAGAAATAATAGGTCCATGTCTAATAGCATGGCTTCAGAATCAGGGATTCAAGGAAGTCCAAAAAACATCTTCTGTGCATGAACTGCTCCAGCAGCGCCACTGCAGCAGGACTTTGTATCAATCCTAGCAGTTGCCCTCCCAGGGAAGGCACATTTCAAATCCTGTTTGTCTGGGCTTTAGGGCAAGGGATTCTTGTTTGGGAAGATACTGGACAAGGGGGCTCGACTGTGCCTTGCCACTCTGCCAGGGCTGCTGACAGCTTGCTCTGCCCCTGGAAGAGCAGCTATGCATGGGGAAAGAAGACAAGGAATGTTCAGTGACAGCCGAGGTCATGTCACAGAAAGGGCAAACATCAACATAGAATGTGCAGGTCCACTTTCAAGAGCAGCATCCCCTGTCATTTTAATTCCATCCTCAGTCAGGAATGCGCCTGATTGCTCTTATTTGCTGGCTGGCCCCAAAAGTCAGGCCCCTCTTTTCAAGACACTCCTCTAAAACCTTTGGTGTGATGACCCAGATGCAGGATCAAAGCCTCCCAATGGTGTCACAGGAGTAAGCACTTCACCATGGCTACATTTATCATTCTTTGCCCAGTGAAGGATGCAAGTGACTGATGTCAAGACTTGGGCAGTTCCTGTGACCATTTTGTGCCATGCTGCCGACATGGGCATCACTCTGCTCCTCTCAGCAGCTTCTGTGTCAACTTAACAGACCGTGCTAAGCTGCACATGCACTCAAGTTGCAAATTGCAGAACAGAATGACACTATCTCAGCCTGTGGTGCTGTAAGCAGTGTGATCTGTATCTGGAAGCACAGGACATCACAAGCATAGGATGCTCTCCCTGGAGGGGCCCTGTGGATGCTAATGGACTCCTTAAGCTACAGAAAAACCTTTTGAACTTTTATGACCTTGTCACCAAGTGTCACACTGAACTTCTACTGGAAGAAGTTATAAGTTAATTCCTGTCAGGGTTCTAGGGAGGTTCAAGTGTAATGTTCACATTTTAGCAATTTAAGTGACTGGCTGCAAAGTTCACTCTTGGTTCAGACCCCCTTTGGCAAATCCCCCATGCTGGACCAGTATCAGAGGTTACCTGATGAAATAAAAGACATGAAGCCTCTGGGTAACAGCATATGAAATGTTGTGATTATACAGGCTTGAAATATCAGGGATGCTCATTTCTGAAGACCATAACCCAAGCTGAGCGCTATACCACAGTGCCATGCCATGCTGTCACTATGTCAAAAGACAAACCCTGCAAGGGAGGTGCTGCAGATCCTGCATTCTTATCCCCTCTATCCAAGGATAAGGCCAGCAAGCTCAGACTGTGCCCCATGAAGTACTCCCTAGCCACTCCCAGAGAGGGACTGTTGTTAGGGCAATACTGCCTTAAACAGTGACAATGTTTGGACCATTAAATCAACAAATGACCCCAAAATCTCAACTCTAAATTCTTCACTAAAGGTGCTGCTTGGTGTTTTCACACTGCCATTTCCATCCTTCGGGGACTGCTCTGTACAAGAAATAGCATGTGCTGGGGCTGAATGCCATCAGTGGGGTTGGTCTCTGCCTCCAGCCCAGCTAAGTCTTCAAACAGTTTGGTAGTTGTTTTTTCTTCCCTCTTCCTTTCCAATGACTTCCATCTCCAAGGGCAGAAGAATAAAGTGTGTCAGCTGAGATGGGATTTTTTCCTTGTCTTTTCGAACAGTTCCAGGTCTTTAGGAATTGCCAATGATGAATTGCCCTTACCCTCATAGAGACCTTTCTGAAACTAATCTGAAAAGACCAAAGTCCTAATAGACCCTAATGTCCTCAGGCAGGTGCTAGAAGGTGTGCAGGCCTGTGGGACCCATGTGGAGGGTGCTGCCACAGCAAGGAGTTACTCCCTGCCCCTGCTGAAGGGTTTTGCCACTCTGGCATTTGCAGCATCCTGAGAAGGGTTATTCCAGTCCAGTCTCCCTGCTGCTGGACACACTGGAGGTCAGGAGCATGTGGGCAGTTTCAAGAGCCACAATTCACACTGTGACTGACACACCATCTGTTTACTGCCAAATAAATTAAACTGTGAAATACATCCCTCTCAACTGAAACCCTTCAAAAGAGACACCAGGTCTCCTGAAATCCCCAGTGATATGTGAGGTTAAAGCCTGTGGTGGGAGCACAAAAGCAAACACGTTTGCTAAGGATCCCTCCCAGTTCTGAGATAGGCAGGAAATCAATCCTATGAGGAGGACAAAAAAATTCTGCTTTTGTCTCCAGTTACCAAGGAGATTGTTCAAACAAAGCTAAAATAAGAGGAACCAAGTGGCCAAGAGAAACGTGAGAGTGGAATAACACTCAAGAGCTTTGTGGCTGCTTGCTGCCTAACAAGCTGGGCAAGGTGCCTGATGATGGGCTCAACCTTGGCAAGCAGCTCTTCCCGTCTTCCCAGGGGAAAATGTCCATATTTTGGTTTACATGTTCCTGGGTGAAAATGACAAGGAGCATTTGAAAAAGACAATTCAGAAAAGTCCTTGCCCACAGAAATCGCAGCCATGTGTCAGCCCCATTTATGGAAATCGTGGCAGCAGGACACAGCCTTCAGTGGCCTCAGCCAAGACCTCTGTGTTCAGGCCATCAGAGGAGATCTTCCTATGGGAGCAAACTAAATCCAGCTGTACGTGGGGCTAAAAATTACACCTTTTATGGCCAGCTGAGCAGCTCCAATGTCTGTCTATAAGCTCAGAGGACTGGCAGATATACTGAATGCTGAATGGAAAAATCCTACTGCAGAGCCCCGTGGGCACACACGTGCTGGATTTGCTGCTGTGACAGTCACGGAATCATAGAATCACTAAGCCTGGAAAAGATGTCTAAGATCATCAAGACCAACCACTAAAAGTCAGAAGACAAAGACCACCAGACTGTTTGCAAAGATAGGGCTTTCTCAAGCCCCAGCTCAAGTCAGGGCTGCGTAGGGGCTGCCTCAAGTCCAGCTGCACATTTCTGTTATGCTGGGAACTACAGATGTTACAAGGATGTGGTGATTCCCACACAAACCTTAGAGCCTGTAAGCTGGTTTCCATCCCTAAGAAAACCTTAGTTAGGACAAGAAGAGGGAAAACTTCGCAGACACTGTTTCTTCAGCAGATCCTTGTACGTTACACATGCTCATCCGGATGCCTGGAGCCATCAGCGCTGTGAGTTAAATGCAGTGCCTGTTGATAAGTTTGCCCACGACTTTCTGCTATTTTAGAGACTGTTTCAGCTGAGTGATAGTTTGCCAGACTTAAGCCATTCAGACTGAAACTTTCTGTGTAGAGTGGCCGCTCCTGAGACAGTAATGAAAAACCCCATGATCTCAGCTTTGGGAAAAAAATGCTGCTTTGCCCTTGCAAATATTTTTTCCCCAAGCACTATATTGAGTAACTCTGTCTTCCTTATGCTTTGCTGCAGAGGATGAAACTTAGCAGAAGGATCTCTCCAATGCTCAGGATGTGCCAATTTGCTTAAATTAGATCAAGTTCTAAGGCTCTAAAAACTTGCAAAATGTGTAGGCTTCTTCAAACTGGCAGCTCAAAGTCTTGGAAGATTTAATCTGCTCTGGAAATGCTCCATTCTTTCCCAGTGCCAAACCTGCTTTTGCACAGGCTGTGCCCTCAGCAGGGCTTTTCCTGTGCCTGGAAGCCACTGGGGAGCTGGGAGCTCTGGCAGTGGCAGGAAAGCTGGCTGTCCTGGGTACTCATGGCAAGGGCAGCTGTAAGGCCTAAGGAAATTCCAAAACCAGGCCTCCTGTCCTCCTACTTACTGTTGGCCTCTGATCTACCAATGTCTTCAGGCACAATGACTTTGCATCAAGGACTTGGCATCCTTGCTGCAAGGATGACAGGCTCTCTGTAGTAATTTTGGTAGCCCTCCTTACCAGCTTGTTCTGGGTAAAAAGTGAAGCTTGCTGGGACATATACACTTGCCCCCTCATACTCAGCCTGAGATCTGAAGGGGATGATTCTCCTTTTTTGTCTATCCTGTTCCTGAGCTCGACTTAGTGAGCCAGAGCTGCTGGAGAAAGCCAGAGGCACAAAGCCAGAGCTTAACTCTGGACCAAAGCACTCGGCTGGGTAGGTGGAACCTGCTCCTTGTGTTGGCTGGCTGCAGGTGGAGTGATGCTACAGAGAAAACCCTGCTGCTCCCAGGAAGGGCAATTTAATACCAGAAGACTTAGAAGCATTTGAAGCACAAAGAAGAAGAAATGTACCTCAATATTATGCTTGGGAGTTTCTCCCTAGCGTGGGCATAGTGGGAACCACAGGGATAGTTTAGGAGCTGTTGGGTGGAAGGAGGGCAGGAGGGAGGCCAAGGGAACAATAACTTCCCAGAGTCCTCCCAGTGCAAAGCTGGAGAGGGGAAGAAAGATAGATAAAAATGAAGGTAGCATGGGTTGCCTTTGGCTCCAGAAAGACATACTAGTGATGGCAATTACAGCATTATAAAAAAAGTTGGTTTTAAGAAATGTTCCAAAGACGCTGTCAGGATTCAAGGAAACTGCAGCAAAGTGTAGTAAGAGGAAACTAAACTGAACAAAACAACTAGTCAGGAAATACAACTGCCTTTTACATTCTGCACCTCTTCCTCTCTGAAACTCATTTGCTTTTCCTTCAAGCGTGGACAGGTGCAGTTGTGGGATATTAATGCTTTCAAAGAAGAGAATGAAATCTCAGCAGGGAAGTCCATTCAAAGACAAGCTGAGGTGCCCTTTCAAATGCTGTGCAATGAAGCCCCCCTGCTGTCATTCATCACGTCAATTCACACCATCTCATCATGATATCTAGTTTTTGGTTGAATATCGGGATGTCCAACTAAGCATGAGCATATTTATTTACTACAATCAGGTAGGGATCATCTAGTAACCACATACAGTTAGAGTTTTATTTTCTCACCAGAGTTCACATTTTTAAAGTTATTTAGGTTAAATTAAACCCTAACCACAACAGAGCTCAGACATGGTGAGTGAGGGTTTCTGGCCATGTGCCCGAATGTGATGGGCCAGAAGCTGCAAGAATACCCAAAGACTCAGCCTATGGTATCATTATGTGCAGCAAAATGTGTGGGGATTTGGACCAAAGCCGGAGAGAAGAGCTGTGAGGCCACACGAGAAAATCAAATTCCCCCCTGCTGCAGTTTTCAGCAAGTTTGACTGCATTTCAAAATGAATCAGGAAAATCTCAGCAGCAAGTAGGGAACAAACCCTGAAGTGCTTAGAGTATGGCAACACCAGGAGAGCTGGGGTGAGTCCCAGCTCTGCATGCACAGGGCTCATCTGTCTGGCCGAGCCAAGGTGCTTGGGGGCAGCTGCAGCAGCCTTGGACTCGGGAGCCCTCCATAGAAGTGAACATTTGTTCACGGTCATTGTTTCCCCAGAGGAACCTTCACAGAGCACATTAGCAAAAGTCTCTAATTTTATTGGCACTACTCAGGGAAGATGTCAGGGTATGGAGTAAAAAAAGCTTAAGGATTTGAAATGGTGCTGTATGCATTTGCTGAGAGAGATTTTCAATTTTCTGCCTCCCTTTCTGAGAGCTAGACAATGTATCAAAGAACAAGTTTGGGTTTTTATTTGCTTTGTTTTTGTTCGTTTGTTTTGTGTTGTTTGTTTTGTTTTGCTAAAAAAGAACCCTCTAGTAGTGGTCTTTATTGTTTTCCAGTTTATAGCTGCCAGAGAGCCTGGAGGATTATTCTGCACAGAGCTATAAATGATGCCCCATATTAGTGATTGCTTTCACTGATCTTCGGAGGAAAATTCCAGAGTGACTCTTGAAGATGAGATTTCCATTTCTACAACTCGAATAAACAACTTCATATCAAAATCCTAGCAGACAGGCAGAAAAACATGTTTCCATGCTCCCAGAGACCCAGATAAAAATGCCCAAGGTATATTCCAAGTGGACGAAGATTTGCTTGCAGTGGGCCCTGCCAGAAAAGCATCAGACAAAAATGATTTCCAGCTGAAGAGCAGAGAACTCTGTACCATGTCCTTGGGCTAGGCAGCATGCTCCAGAGTGAGGGAAGACTTTTCCAGGGGGCAGAAGATGCCTACCTGAAACAGCTGTGCAATAAAAAACGTCAGAGGGAGACTGGTTTGAAAGCTGAAGATAGAAAGATTCACACAAGATCTAGGTATAGGCACCGATTCCTCTGTCTTTCCTGTGAGGCAGAGCAAGTCCCACGTCAGCCCAGTCACTTCCCTGGTATACATACGGTATCCCACAAATAGCAGGGTCATATATATTTAATAGGCACTGGCGCACACACACATGCACAGCCTGGAGACACGCAGCCTCAGACACTTGTAGCCTCCATGCTGGCTGGTACTGCTTTTGCCTTTTTAAGTCCAGAGCAGCCCTCTTTCCCTTCTGCTACTTCTGTTTGTGATCATCAGCCAGCCACGGGTAAGCGTGTGTTTTCCAGCTAATGGGCACACACAAACCCTGTAAACATGGTCTGTGGAGAAGGGATGGTAACGCTGCAAGCAGCACAAACCTGTTCGCTGACATGATGGGAGTTATAATCCCCATGAATTTTGTCTTTTATTAGGCCTTCTGTATTCACTCTATTATTCATGAATCCAGCCTTGTTTTCTCAAACTGCAGGGAAAACCAAGAGCTAATCAGGATGAATAATTTTTGGGCTGGCACCCTTCACCTGCCGGCACACCATGAAGATGCACCTGGTGGCTGCATGGATTTCCATGCCAGGGCTGTAATGAATACTAGAAAAATGAGAAATATCCAGGGAAATCAAGACCAGCTGTGAAAGCTGCAGCTGTTGGGAAAAATTTTACAAGCCTGTAGGGATTCCCCTTTTCTAGCATGTTGATAGCTACAGGAAACAGACACTTAAGGTTTTCACAACTGGGTTTCAGGAGGACTCATCAACCTTATTAAATATAGTATTTCACTCTGTGAGCTATTATTTATTTATTTATCTTGGCCCTGCAGTCCCCACAAAGCTGCCTGGAAGTGAGGAAACATGGCCTCACTTCATTTCAGGCTGAAGAAATGCTCTGGATCTGCAAGCCAAAGGAAAACAGAAGTCAAGTTAAAAATATGTACATATGTATGGATATAGATTTGCAATTATTCTTTGTGGCATTGGTTTGGGAATTTGTTCTGTTGCTTTTCATTGTGTTTATAGACCTTCTTCCAAATCTGATCCTTAAAGAAACATATTTAGTTACTATATTCAGCAACCATTATGGCATTTTGACTTGCAAAGTGACAGGCCATTCTACAACCAGGACTGCAGTAAGGCCCTGGTAAATAAGAGAAACTAGGTGGGGAAGCGAGATATGTGCAAGGTTTGTTTGTATTATTTGTAGCTATTTATTTAATGAAGATTTTTGCACAAACTGGATTCTGTGTATTGATGTAACCAAGTTTGATGCCACTCTGTAAGTGCATCCAGGTGACAGCTGATTTTTCCCACTCTCTCCATGCTGTTTGCTGCTTGCTTTGGCTGTGTGCTCAGACCACAAGTGTGTTTGTCCTGCTCCTCCATGCGAACATTTTTTAAAAGAGTCCAAATGGCTCAGAGAAAAGGAAAGTGACCGACTTTGGAGCTGGCTGTGCACACCAGCCATTTGCACCAATTTGCATAAGATTTGCATTTCATCACTAATCACTACTCAAATGAGCAGAAAATACAATTTTAATCAGCTGACTGTGGGCAAACAAAGTAATCTCTCTCTCTTTCGAGCCAGCGATCTGTCCCGGCATCAGAAGGGGTGTAAATTGCCACTTAGATGGCCTGGGCTTTTCCCAGGCAAGTCAAGCTACCAGCCCGAAGCCTTCAGGATGCCCTTCTCTGCCCATCCGCTCTCCTCTGGTTCCCTCTCCCTCACAGTGACAATTTCTTCCAGGAAAGCAGTGTGATGCTCTGTGCTACCCATGCAGTTTTTACTGTCAAGTACATACCAGCATCCCAAAGCTCATGCCTGCAAGCAGAGCTTGGAGTCACTGAGGCACAGGACTCATTCCAGAACTGCTGAAACCAAAGGACTTGTCCTCAGCAATGCTCTCCATCACTGGACAGTTTGGTATGTCTAGGGAACACCATTCGGGCTATGGGGAAGCCAAGCAGAGTGGAGAAATCTGCTTTCACACCTGGGGACGGGTAATTCACTGTTAGTGGGCTTTGCAGGGCACCAGGAACGTCTCCTGATCCATCAGTTTTCCTGTTTTTGCTATAGGTTTCAACTCTTTCCATAATATGCATGTGGCTTTCAAAAGATGCCCCACTCTCAGAGGTCCCTGATCTGCACCTCTGTCCTGGGGGACTGTGTGGTGTCACAAAGGAAGTCGTAGTCTAGTTTTCTTGCTGGGAAGGTGAGGCTTACAGGATCAGCAATGCACTCCCATTTTCCTGCCTTGCCTCCCTTCACTCCCTCTCCTTGGGAAGTCCATGATGGCTTGGACTTTTCAGCCACGTTCAAAAATGCATTTTGGCACAGTGTTCTTTTTAGACAATAGAAAGCTCTGGGCTGCCAGCAGAATGCTGGAGACAGAAGTGGAGGTTCGTGAGCCTGGGGCTGAGATATTCAGCAGAGAAATTTCAGCTCTGCTTGTGACCAACTGTATGAGGTTTCAGGAGAATGAGCCAGGCCAACATTTCATCATAGCCTTTGGAGGAGGATGCTGAAGTCACCCAGTCAAGCTGGCCCAGTGCCCAGTGGCCAGTGTCACCCTAATGGGCAATGGGCCAGTTCAGCAGCGCTCTAAGTACTGCCTTTTTAACAAAAGTATTGAAATGGATCTGGATGTCTGGCCTTAACATACCCAGATTAACCAAGGACTGACTCTACTCAGCTGCTATTTTTAGCTTCCAAAAACAGTGTGACCATGCGCTGCTCTACACTGTCTGCCTGTGAACACTTTCAGCTTGATTGACTCAGGAAATGATTTGACACAAGCATTCCTATATCTGTTACTCCTCTCCAATGTCCCCATGGTGATCATCTTCCACCTCTTTCCCCACTTTGGGCTGTATTTCAATCCACACGATTGAGTGGGTGTCTCCAAACGCTGGTGGACTGGTTCCCCAGAAGCTGCCTTGGAGCAGCTGTGCTACCAGGCTCAGTGGGATGCTTCCCAGCAAAACCACCCGAACATGCAGGTGGTGTCTCTGAGCCTCTGGTGCTTTAGTAATCTAACAGACTGCTACATGTACTGCCTCTCAGGTTCATTTTACCACTGACAAAACACACTTTTGGAAGCAGCAGCTGTTTGGGCTCATGCACCAAAATACCTCACCAGCTTCAGAGAAAGGAGACCTGATGGGGCTAAACCAGCCATGAGGCAGAAATGGCTCAGCCACTTTGGATTTGCTTGAGCAGCCTTGGTAGGTGCCAACTGAAACGTCCCAGCCAGCTGGAGCCATCTGGAGGGCTGCCTGCACATCAAGATGTCCAGACCTGCCTGGAACACACTGCAAAAGTGATGTCCGACTAGGTCAAAGCCAACAGCTCCAGCTCCAGCTGCCTTTCTCCCAACATCTCCAGGGCTGAGTGCTGTCACGCCAGGCAGGAATGCCATGTTCCTCTTCCCAGATAGTTAAGGCACTGCACAGGCAGAAATTCACTGATAGAGAGGCGTGAAATCCAGCACTGAGCTCATGCTTAAAAACCAGAGGTCCTGCAGGACTCCTTATCTCTCCTGCTCCATGAAATGCAGTCAGATGAAGCTGTGAAAAAGCAGCCACGTGTTTTTTTCCCCTCACTTGTGATTCTCAGAGAAAGACAAGGTCTTTAAAAGCTTAGGCAATTATTAGTGGTCTATCTGTACTTTTTCCCAAATCTCAGTCCATCCGAAGAGGACAATAAGTTTGGATCTAGAAGTCAAAATCTACATGAAAAAACCCACATTCAACCACACCTTGAAACTCTTCAATGTGAGCTTAAATTCCTGCTGGACTGGGAGCTGCTCCTTTCTAACTACTGGAAGTCAAAGGAGAAAGTTTTTTCTTTTTTTCTCTGCAATTCAGCATGGATTTTTTTTTTTTGTCAGAATGTACAAGATGTAAATTTATTACGGGTAGGTATTTTCTGCAGAACAGATGGGGCCCTGTTGTGCAGATCTGAGCGTTAAGCCTTTTCTGCATCACACTTTCCAGCTGCTCACTGTAACTCCCCAGCCAGCAGTAACACACAGCCCACACCTCACCTGTGGACACATTTGGTCTCATCATGCTGAGGACTGTGGTCGCCAGTGGTCCCAGAGGCAGCAGGGAGGATGGCGGCACACAGAGGAGCTTAGCTCTGGCTCAGCCTGGCAGTGGCTGCCACCAGCTCTAAAGGGTTTGGTAGTACAAGTGAGAATGCCCCTGCTGACACTAGAGACTGGACTGGCTCTTTTACCTCTCCCATCCTCAAAACCTCCTTGCCCTGGAGGAAAAAGTTTTGAAGGATGGGAGGTCACCAGAGACCCATTTTCTCAAATATGCTATTTATGACTGAAAATATGTCTATTTTCCCCCATTTTTTAAAAAATGATGCATTGCCCTGTCTTTGGATCCATTTAATGTAATTTGTGCTATTGGTACTGCATAAACTAAATGCAATATTTATATTGCATTTGCATTAACATTGAGCTTACGCAATATTGTTATTGCATAAGCTAGATGCTTATGAATTTAGTCAATTCATTTACAATCTTACTTCCTATGTTCATAATAACACAAGGCTCACAATGCCCCTAAAGCACCCTCACTGGCTCCTTGCCAAAATGACTGAAACTCTCACTTGTTGTACGAAAGCGACCTCCCAGTCCTAAATCCAGCTGTCCCTACCTCGCCAGTCCAATAGACTGACAGATCACAAAAGCTGTTTGGCCTTCTGGCCCAAATAACAAAGCTCCAATGCCTTTCCTCATGTCAGAGGTAAACTATAAGATTCCCGTTTGTGTTGCACCACTCATCATGGTTTCCAGTTCCATCCCCCTTACATCACTCCAGCTAACCACAGATGGACTCAGCAATCCCATCCCATCATGAAATGAGCTCCATGATATGATCAATCCCCTAAAAATACTGCTGTTTCACAAGGGGGAGGGCCTGGGCGGGAAAGTGACAGTATTCCTGCTCTGGCATGTTTTGGTCTGGCCCTGCTTGGTTTTCAGCCTGTTCAGGGATATGGAACAGTGATCTTCCATCACACAAATAAATAGGAACCACTTCTTCCTGCATGGAGTCATCTGTTGTGGAGAGAGCGTGTGTGAGATGGATCCCCTTCACACCTGCCATCTCCAAGGAACATGCAAAAAGACTTAGCAAATCCCTTTTTCTTTCCCAGGGAGCCATTCTCTTGTCCGCTGACAACCTGGCTTTTAGGTGGGAGGATAGAGAATTGTATGTGAGAGGTTTGGGGATACCAGGCAGAAATTTCATGTCCCTGTGAAAGCGGAGGGAAATGTGCTGCTGGTGCCAGGTGTGGCAGGGCTTCCAAGTCCTGCCTCACACACTGTTCCTGCCAAATGCATCCATGCCATTTGGCTTTTCATTTCATCTCCAAAGTAGGTGGACAAAGGCTGCTGCTGCACCCTGTCTCCAGCCGGGGCTGTGGGCAGCATGAAGCACACACAGGCATGCTTTCCCCCTGAGCGTGCAGGATCAGTGATCTTACAGACTGCTCATCCCCTTGATTAAAACATTTGTTATCCCTTTCTGATCTCCACAATCCATGCAGAGAGTGATGCCACTTGCCAGGTATCATTCAATTAGAAGCACCTAGGGGCAGGGTAGCCCTTCTTTGATGTACGCCCTTCCCCAGCATGTTCACTACCGAACGCTCTGAGCTGAGGTCACACGCACTCCTGCTTCCTCCTGCCACTGCTCCTGCTGCCTCCCTCTGTCACTCCCTCCCTCCCCAGCACCAGGGGCTGCAGGGCAGCCCTGACATTTATCCCAGGAGGGAAAGCTGAATTACGTCAGAGTCAGCAGTGAGAGCTGCCTCCTTGGCTCATCCCTGAGTCTTGATCTGCCAAAACAAATGCAGGCCAGTTGCAGAGGGCTCCTGGAAGGGTGCCCAAGTGCTCCTCTCACTTCAGTCTATTTCCTTTGAGGGCATACCTGGTGAAACAAAATTAAGGGAAATCATGCCCTCTCTCCAGGTACATCCCACATGCTGGCCTGACAGAGAAAGGACTATGAAATGTAATTAACACCTGGCCCTTTTTTCAGGGTTGACTTTTTCTTCTTGGGAGGAAAGGGAGTTGCGTGGTTATACCAATCCTGCCAGTGCCATGGAAGTGCTGTCATGCAGCCGAGCCTGGGGACATTCCTGGCGTGGCTCCAGGCTGCCCAAGCAGAAAGCAGTGCTCATTCCTAGCTTCCATCTCCTGCTAGCCTGCCCCCATATGGCCTCAGCATGCCCCAAGGCATGGCTTGGTTTTGGGAAACGTGCAAGAGCACCAGAGCAGTGGAAAAACCTGGCAGCAGCTCTTCAGGCAAGGATACAAAGGGCTGAGGAGCTGTTGGGAATCAGTGGGCATGACTTCTGAAGAAATGAGGAAGTTGGTCAGTGCACAGGGATGTGTAGGGATTGACATCTGGAAGACGACAGGGCATGCAACTTGCCCTGAATGCTGCATAAATGGCATTAGATCTTTGGAAAGATGAAGGTGACCTTGAGGTGTGTTAGGGGATATTTAAAAAGCTCATGAGGTGCCAGTCATGGAAGAGGAAAGTTTTCCTGAGAAAAACTCAGGGTACTGGGGTGTAAACACCACATCACAGCCTCTGCTGTGCCAGGGGAACATCTGGAGTTACTCTTAGCCATATCTCTTGGATTCCCTCCCTATCCCCCCCCCCATTGCTCCAGCCTCTTTTCAGTGAGGGAAGAAACCTTTTCGCAGTCTGCATCAGCTGTCAGCTGCCCCATGAGCAAAACAAGGTCAGAGCAGAGTCTGTGGTGCCGTGAGGTTTTGGCACAGAGAAACATGGGAAGGAGCACGCAGGTCGCAGACTGGCCCCAAGGAGGGGAGTATGGTGCTCCTGTTGCACCCGGGACTTGACGTCCAACATAGTTAATGCCTCCTTAATCACTCATAAGCCACTCCGCTCTGGAAGAGTAATAATAATGATAAAAAAACCCTCTTTAGTCTCTTTGCTTTTTATTTTCCTGTTTGTAAATCCCAAGGCCTTCAACAAAATACTGCTCTTGCAGAGTGAACTTAAGCATTAACCTACAAAGAACCAATGATGATTATGCCTCTGAAAATAGATTTTATCCATTCCTTCCACTCCCCTTTACTGATCTAGACACAAATGCTTAGTGATTGTTACTTGGCAACCATGGTAAAAATGTACTGAGCCACACGTGGCTACAAAGGATGAAATCACTGTCATGAAATTTCCAAAATAAGTACTGTAATACCAGAACACTTATTCCTAAGAGGAACAAATAAATCTCTTCCTTATATATTGCTGTTGCTTTTGGTTTTTAAAAATAATTCATTTTTTTTATTAGCAAGGCACAATTTTTATTCTTGCTTCTTTGTGACTTGATTCATCTTGTTTTGCTGTAGTGAGTATTGCATACATTTCCACGCACATACGGGCACACAACATTCAGGAAACCATAGATATCCTCTCCTGAGGCCTGGCTGGAAATACATAGTTGTAGGAGGGTTCACATATGGGCAGGGACATTAAGAGGTCTTCGGTCAAAGAGAGGTCAACCTCCAAGCTAGGGCAGGGTGCTCACATATGTCTCTGTACAGATACGTTCATGTGCTCTCTTTACAGACTCTCAGAAGCAAGCCCAGAGCACATAATAAAAGGTTAATCCACCTGAGACTGCTTTAAACTAGATATCACAAGTGCAATGAAAAGCTGAGATGGATACCAGTTATTGATTAATCAACTGCTTGAAATTATAGTTGTCAAATATCCAACTCTATAAATCCATTCTTCTCCTACGGCTGAGCTCCTGTATCCAATGCTATGTAGTCCCAGGGAATACCAAAACCAAGATGACACTTGTAGGAGATACTTTTCCAGATAAAAAACATTTGAGCTTTAATCTTTGATAAAATATTTTCCAGTGAGAAAATGTTTGTGTCATGGCTCTCATGAAAAACTCTGTGCCTTTAGACCTGATTGAAAGTTGTCCTTGGTAGCCTTTGATTAATACATGTTTCTCTGCTGGTCTCTCAATAAAGCAGGGAAGCAATAGGTGTTTGCTTTGTTCAGAGGCCTGGGGGCTGGCTGACTGGCTTCTGGGCAGACTGAACTCCACACAATCAGAAAGATCTAAAACCAACGCATACCAAGCTGAATTTGTCAAACAGAAGCCTCTTGAAGTCATTTAACTTCTTACCAGGGAAATATTTAATTTCAGAGATTAAACACTATGTTTGGAGACTCAGAGGCAAGATGCAATACTGATTAGCATTTGTCTTAAAGCCTGATTATTCAAACTGTTCCTCTTTTAGGGAATATACTTCTTTCAAGCTTGCACATAAATTTGTGCCCACAGAACTGTTTTCTCCTCTGATCAATACCCATTAGTTGCAACTTTTCCTAGATCTGAGCATCAAGGACATCTCTTCCTCCCCAGTGATAGATTGGATCAGCCATCTGAAATCAGATTCACCCCAGTTTTCAACCCACCTCATCCCCAGAGCCCTGTATGCTGCACTGGTGCTCCTGCTTGTCCATCTCTGCTATGCTCCCCCCAGCATAGAAAGGCTACAAGGGCGGTTTCAGCTCATGCAGTGGGAGTATCTGCTCAGCTACCTTCTGCCTCTTAGAGTGGAATTTTGTTGTCAGTGAAGCATCCTCTACCATTTCTTCCCACAAGAAAGGGCGTAGGGAGCAGGATCTGTCACTTCTCTTGGGATATTTCCAGGCTGTTGCAGGCACTGCAGCCACGCTTGCAGTGTGCTGTGCATTGAATACGCTGGTTTGCAACAAGAGAAGCCTTTCCCTGCTCTGCTGCTGCAAAGGAATGAAAAGCCCTGGTAGCAAACACTGTGCTGTGAACCCTGCAAGGGGTCCAGCATGGTTACCCACTGAGGATGCTCCCCGGGCACAGGCAGCAGGGTTTGTTCAGCCCATCACAGCTGCTGTTCCCTCCCTCAGTCTTCTGCATCTCAGGCTCCTCTACTGCTGAGCCTGGGCCCCTCTGAGTCCCACCTTGGTGATATGGACTAAACAAGGAAACCTCTGAGCCCCAGATAGACCCTACTCCCTTACTGACATCTCCAATCCACTCTCAAATGCTGCTTTCCTGTTCTTCTCTCTGGCTATGTTGCAAGCACAAGTCTGGGAAAGACCTCCCCAGCCTTCCCTCTGCAAGGGTTTGGGACCAGCACTTCAAAATCTCTGGGAAGCCCTTGCAGCCAGGGAAATGGTGGAGAAAGCAGCTTAACTGTGTGAAATAAGATAGTGCCAAAGAAACATGTTCTGCCCTGTTTTCTGGATTCATCTTCCCCACTAACCTATGCCTTCCCCCTTGCAGCTGGCTAGTGGGTTCAGGCTCCTGGGAGAAGGATCCTCTGATGGATGAGTGGCCCATCTTCCTGGGATTTTGTGCTCTGCAAAGCCAGGGAGGAGGCTTCCCAGCTCCCTGCAGTTATTTCATGTCTTCTCTCCAAAGCCTTTGAAAACCAACTGGCCAGAAATCTCATGGACACAGGGAATAGCTCTGGGACTCCCTAGCTCAGAGGGAGATGCTTTCATCTGTGAAGTGTAATGAAACAACGCTGAGAAGGTAAGAGATCCATACAAACAGTTCTAACTACCCTGCCCAGGCCAGCAACACGAAACAGCCTTAGATTAACAACATACCACAAAACCATGCACGGCATTTTGCATCTGTTTCCTGAAGCTGGGCTCTGGGTTCAGCTGGGCTATAAACTCTGGCAGGAAACATTTCTGTTTCCTATGAGCACTTTAGAAATAGGTTTGAAGACTGTATCAAATTTTCCATACTTAAAAGCTGATTTTTCACAAGTGCCATTTTAAAAGATTCTTAAAAAAATAAATCAAAAAAGTCCCCTGACCTGCTAATTTACATCTGTTTTCTCAACAGACAATGCAGACATGCAGAGCTATGGGTGACTAATAGGTATTTAAGCTAGTTATTATTTTCTTCTGCAAACAGTGGCAAACCACAAATGCTAATCATATCAGATTTCATTATCTCATGAGCTGAAAACTCAGTGCTCCAGAGAGCTGAAGCATAGGGAGAAATTAAAACTCTGCTTCTCAAAAACACAAGCCCTACATGAGCTGCTTTGAAGACTGAGGACCCCAACCCACTTCAACAGCTCGACTGCAGGGTCAACCTGTTAGCATTTCCTCGCTGATGCGAGTGGTTTGTGGGTATATAAAGCTTTGATTGCAAAGAGGTGCCCAGCAGCAGAGCAGTGTGACCATTAAGCCACAGCATTGTCCCTGACCCCATGGCCTTCTCAAGTGCTGTCTCGCCTCAGCGAGCACCCTTTTGATTTCACACCATATTCTCGGGGTTTGGCACTACCTGTATTGCACTGAGGAGATGTGTGTTGAGAGCTACACGTGCCCAGAAAAGCCTGTGGGCAGGAAAGCAAAGGTTGTCCCTGTAACCTTACTGGGCAAACTCATGAGAGCACAAATCTGAATTTCCGTATTCCCGTACTACACCTCCAGCAGCCAAGGGTAATGGTGCTGCCTGCCTAAGTCTTTCTGAGCACACAGCAAGGCAAACACACGCACCTGAGTGCTCCTGGTAGAGCACAAGTGAACCGGTAATTTTAAACCATTTCCACACCGAGCTGCCATCACTGGGAGCATTCTGAGCTCAGTGTCACTTTCAAGATTTAGCCGTAACTAAAACCCGTTTTCTGGCTGACAATATTGGCATAAATGCCAGGCTCTGCCTGCCCCTGCTCTGCACTCCAAGGCAGACAAAGAGCAGGAGGAAGGATATATTCCATCAGTCTTACAGGCAGAAAGAGGAGCTGTTTCTGTGGGATTTTTAGATGGTGGGGTTTTGGTTTTGATTTCCCCAACACCCGGAACAAAAACATCGTTTCCTATTTTGATCTCCCAAAAGCAGATGACCTCCCTGCCTCCAGGGCAGCCCACTACCCACCTGCCAGCAAGTGATAGATTAAAACAGCCACTTTCATTGCAGTTCTCCAGTCTGGGTTCTTTTTGAATCAAAATGAGACAGGCTATTTGCCAATTCACTTTTGAATAAAATGTGGCTTTCAGAGAAGGGCAGGAGGACAGCTGGGAAAATGACAGCTCCCCTGCCTCCTCTGCTGTGCTGGCAACCTGTGGTTTGGGCATATCACACCGGTGCAAGAGGCACAGCAGCAGGGATGTGGCAAAGGGGTGACTTAAGTACCACAAGTGCCACAAGGGTCCTGTGCCCATCTTCTTCGACATCTACATCTCACTCCTGCTCGGCTCATCTCTGCCCTCTTCTGTGCCTGCCTCAGCTTCCAGCTCTCTTAGGGACCAGAATCTCAGCAAGCTGCTAGGACAAGCAGTGCAGCAGCAGCCATGGGAAGGAGCTGACATTTGTGTGAGGGCCGAATCTCCTCAACAACAGGACATGAACACAGAAACATGACCAAGCACCACTTTCTCCATTGCCCCACTTTACTCTCCAACCCCTTCCCTCTCCTCCTCCACTGAAGACAGCATCAGTCCATGCAGACAGCTTAACAACCTGCCCCCAGTCTGTGTGTATCCCCCTAGTCCAGCAGCCCCTATATATCTATTGGTTGAGCCAGAAGAAGACTGCCAGTTCCCTCCAGCCTCCCAGTCAGCACCAGTGAGGATCACACTGGGGATGAGCTGTTGCCCTGGGAGGCAGCTCTCTGCAGCACAGTCAACGCTGGGCTGGGCTGACATCCCTGACTATGGCCCCACTTCAGCCTCCTGTCTGCAGTAAGGCCAGTAGTGCCATCGGTGTGCAGCAGTGCCTGGAACTCTGCCAGTTGCTAGAAGAAACTGATTATATCTTAATATGGCTTATGATTCCCTCCTCTCTTTTAAGAGCCCAGAAACATCCCAGCAGTCCACTAGGCTATAGTCAAGGCTAGTTTAGCAATTTATCTTCACGTATGGGACAACATCCTACAATAGGTGATGAGTCGTGCCGACCTCCATAGGCATCCTGGGACACGTGGACAACAGACTAGAAAATATGTTGCCTCAGTGGCTCTAAAACTGCTCAGAGATAAAGAAAGGGAAAGGAGTAGAGGCAGGAGGTGTTGGGAAGGCAGCAGATGTCGGAGGAGCCAGGGGATGGATTAGTTTGCATAATTCATTCCTGCACTTCAAGGGGAGGCTCAGGAGCCAAGGTCTCTTCTTGCTGAAGTCGCTCTCCTCCGTCAGTGTGCAGCAGAGATGTGATCAATCATGGACACTGCAGCTCCCCAGTGGCATTTCTAAGCGCTTCACTGAGCGGAGATGAATTAGAGATGGTCATGATGTAGCCATGGGGTGCCCAGGTCTCTCTTCTGGATTTCTGCAGCTGCTGAGACCCATCCTCGCTCTCCCCTTGACCACATTTCCTGAGACAGATGGGACCAAGGAGATAACGCTTGTGCATAGCTACACCAGTCCTGATAACAAGCTGTTAACAAGTGGTGTTTTCAGACTGTACCACTTTTAAGAGTAGACTGACTACTCCAGAGTAAATAACATGGAGCAGATAAGCCCCAAGTGTTTCCCTGCCTGTACGAAGTGCTGCTCACAATCTGAGGCAGTGTTCAGCCTGCAGGCCACACACACTGCTAAACTCAGCCATGTGGTCTGGTCCAGCACACATCACCTCTGCATCAAGGTGACTCAGTTTCCCCTACCTCTATGACAGCACGACACCAGTCAGGCTTTGTGAAGCACTCAGACACCTCTGAGCTGGAACTGCTGCATAAGACTCCAGGTGTTGCTGCAAATTGCTGAGCTACTGTAGATTTACACCAATGGCTTCCTTGGGTTGATTTTAGGATGTGGATAGCAGTATGACCAACTGGGATTTGGCCTTGTGAGCCTAAACAAGCTTTGGGTTTCCTGAGGGACCACTTCAGCCCTGTTGGTATCAGATGTTCCCCAGTAAGCATGGAGAAATCCTTTGCTAGGCTCATCCTCATACAGAGTGCATTCCTCGGGGCTGCAGCTGCTCTTCACTCTCTGCTTGCCCAGCCATCCTGATCTGAAGAAGAAAGCCCTGAACTGCAATGCATTCCTTCCCAGCTCTCTCTAGAGCCTCATCTCCTGCAGGGAAAGGGCAGGAGAGCTGCATGTGCCCTTTGCTCCAACCAAGGGCAAGGACCGCTCCATCCTGCACGTGTCTGCTCAAGACGTCATGGTCTCTGCCCAGAGGGATGTGTACTGTCGAGGTCATGCTCCCCCATGCCAGGCACAGCTCCCAGCCACAATTTCTTTTTGACTGGGTTGCTATTTTTACTGAGTAATGCTTCTGCAGGTCATACAGCTTTCCACTCTGCCTCTGCTCAAGGAGCCGTCAATCTGCTGGGCAGCTGCTTCTGCATGTGGGAAGGAAGGAAGGAAGGAAGGAAGGAAGGAAGGAAGGAAGGAAGGAAGGAAGGAACAGGCACTTGGGCTGAAACATTGCTGGGACAGCACAGTTTGAATGTAGTCTCCCTTCGTCATCTGCTACCTCTCTTCCCCCAACAGCTTGGGGGGATCTTTATTTCTCACCATCATTACCAGGGTCACAAACCTCCTGCATGAAGTCTAGAGCAGCCTGCAGAGGCACCTGAGGAGCATGTGGGAACCTCTCCAGGGCATGACAAAAGCAACGGGGGCGATTTGTCATCGCAGATGGGATGGCTGGATCGAGGCGTGATCCCACCTCATCACTCAAGCTCGTAACAAGCACAGACTCGCTCCAGCTGATGCAAAAGGCATCCCCAAACAACTTAGGTGCCAGTGAAACCCTGAACATGCTAGGCTGGATCCAAGGGTCAGCATGACAGGGGTGAGTGAGAAGGCAGACATAACCTCGAACCATAGGGCAAGCACAAGCGACTTTCAGAAGCTGCAGAAGGAAAGATTGCTCCTGAAAGAGGAAACAAGGTGTGAATGAATGAAGTTGCTGAGTGAGGAGGTGATGGTGGCGTTTGTGTCAAGTGCCGCAGAGTCAGCCTGCAAATGGAGGGTAGCAGATGTGGTGGGAACAGGCAGTTCCCAGGGCTCCATGGACTCTGCCATGCAGATACCCGGCCCCAGTACCAAGAGCTAAAAATACACTGGTCCCAGCAGATGCCTGGGAAAGAGTGGGTTTCCCATGGCATAGCCAAAGAAGCCGAGGGCATAGGGGGTGGCACAGAGGCACTAGGGCTGCTATGCAAACCCAGCGTCATCTCTGTGAAGGGATGGGAAACGGACAGGAGGAAAATGTGCAGATTTGTGCTTCCCATTCAGTGGACAATCCAGATCCATCAAAGACACTACTGCTTCAGTCAATGACTAAGGTTTGAGCTTTTGTTTACGTCTCAGTGGAAGACCCTGCCTCTGTTGTCAGACTTTTACACAGTGCCTGACAGCTCTCCCGGCTTAGTGTCAGCCCCACGTGGACCCTTCTGGGTCACTCAGCTTGAGCAATGCACCAACCCTCCCCATTTGGCACCACACTGCTGGTGTGACAGAGCAGCCCCTCAAGCCCTCCCACCC
Source organism: Empidonax traillii (assembly GCF_003031625.1). Taxonomy (NCBI): domain Eukaryota; kingdom Metazoa; phylum Chordata; class Aves; order Passeriformes; family Tyrannidae; genus Empidonax; species Empidonax traillii. The sequence continues at coordinate 470,045 of NW_020955449.1, forward strand.
TGCTCTGCTGCCCGAGAGCACATGGGCAGGTGGGCAATGGGTCACTTGCTGACTACAGGAAGCCAAACACAATTTGTATGGGGCCTGGGAGATGCTGTGTGCATGACAGCAGGGGGACAGGGGGAGAAGGGAGCCTTGGGGATGGCTCAGCTCAGTGTTCCTGGAAAAGGGCATCCAGTGAAACCGGTAGCTCTGCTCTCAATTCATTTTGGGGGGGGGGGTAGTCATTGCCAATTCTCATAGCCATCCGTCAAGTGAGGGATTTAAACAGATTATGTGCATTAAAGAGGTGAAGGGGATGTTGCTTATTGGTGCAGTGTGTGAGATCTAGTTTATCCACTTGCAGAAGTACAGGTTTGAGTCAGCGTACAGGTTTTGGGCAGTGGCATTATTGAAGTTGCCCACCTACCCACTCAGGTTTGCATGAAGGCACACACACTGTCTACAACTCACTTTGTTCAGAGGCAATGTTCTTGCCAATTTCATCATTACAGGATGATGTAACCATATCATCCATTATTACTATTTTCATTCTTGACACATGGAAAAATTAATTTTCTTTTAAAAAGTGAGGTATGAAGAACCCAGATTTGCCTGAATAATATATGAACCTATAATCTCGCTGTTACCCTTTGTCTGAAGCATTAACACTGCAGAAGGCAATTTAGGATGATTGCTTTTAAGTTGTAAAGCCAATGTTCAATTAGAGCATGAAATGAAAGACTTATCACTAGTACTGGCATAGAGATTTATTCACAGAGTATTTATTTTCAGCCATAAAGATGCCGGTTTTGTCAAAAGTGACATGTTTAGAACAAGCTGCTTTTGTCTAATATTACTATGAAAAATGGTTTGGAATCAAACATTTTTATATTTAGGATAATGACAGCTTTTTATTAAAAAAATTCAACACCATGCTTTGAATTTCAGTCACTGAGTTTGATTTGAGGAGGTTTTCCATTCCTCTGATGGGCCCTACTGCTCTTGGGCTGTAGAGGATACTGTTCACCTCCTTTTGCTAGGGTGAAGGTAGTAAAAGCTGCAGTGATACCATGAATGTTTTAATGACCCACCAGTCTCCCACAAATCTGAAGCTCTGTTGGACCCCTGACTGAACTGTGAATTAAGTCTTTGTGAAATGCTCTGTGAAATGCTGGGGACCACAGACAGCCTTCCTTCCAGTAAGCATAGAAGTAAGTCCAAGGCTTGTAAGAAAAAAAAAAAAAGCATGCCAAAGCATTTTTTGGTAGCTGCCAGCACTGCCAGCGGTGCCTTGGAGCATGGCAGCACAGGAGCTACGGAGTCCTTGTCTGTATGCTTGGGGCTTTCAGGCTACTTCAAAATGGTAATTCCCATTTTGCTTGCACTTTTGGGTGGCCAAGACATCAGGCTTTCTAGGAGATCTCAAGAGAGTCATGATAAGGCATAGGTTTGTGAAGATCCAGCAGCTACAGCAAGAAAAACCGTGCACACAACACATGAGGTTTCACTGGGGAGATAAAAGAGAGGCAAACAGCTGGCTGCTATGTCACGTCATTACACAGCAGCTGTTCTGTACACTGCAAGTGATTGTTTTGTCCCAGGTAATGCTGATTTTCTGCATACAGAGCCATTTCTTTGTTGCATGACCCCTAGGCCCCAGTATCCATTTGGGCCCATGCTTTCCACAGGAAGCAGAATGTGGTCGAGCCACGGGCTGCACAGTCGGGATTTGCACTGGACTAGGCACAGAGAGCGACCACTGCAGGAATAACAAATAAAATGGCACTTTGCTGCTTGCTATGCCGTTGGTGCTTGGAAATACCTGGAGGGCACTGATGGGTGTGAGCCACATGCAGGGGACAGCCACGGTCAGGAGGCCTCAGCCCACCCAGCGCTGGTGGTGGGGGAATGGGGAAGGTGCACATCTCTGCAATCTGCCTCTCCCTAACTCCCCTCAAATCAATGACTTCTAAATGGAGATTGAGGGATGCTGTGGCTCCTGGAGCTCTGAGAGAGCAAGGCCATCAGAGGGGAGAGGGGAGCCCTTCCCTTTGCTGGCTCCCATTGGTGGCAGCCACGATCTGCCTGGTCCCAGGAGAACTCGCCAGTACATCTTGTTCCTGCTTGGCACTATTAATTTGGCTAAGAGTCAGAGCTGGCAACTCATCTGCACAGAGTCCTGCACAGAATAAAAAGCCCTGGTGTTGAGACACAAGGCAGAGCCAGGATGGATTAGCCAGCAGGTTTGGTGAACTGCTCCTCTCGGCCAGGCACTGGCCTCCATGCCCGTGGGTCTGTATCTGCCATGCTCCTTGCCCCTCCAAAATGCACCACCGTCTCCCAGTTTCTTCCCCATTTAAAAGCTGTGACCCAGCCTAGAATCTCAGTCCAGACCAGAGTTTAACCTCCTAAGACTACAGCCATATTGTTCTCTGATCTTCTTGCAGCACTGATGTAAACAATATGCATTCAAGCAGTAACACACATAACAGCTCTCTGCCAGCATGAAATGGCCAAGTCCATCGTGCTTAATGGAGAGGCACTGATTTCTGCAAGGCAAACGTCTGAACTTGACTTGCCACCAGGACTTTTTTCTTTTAGTGGAAATGTTATCCAGCCACACTTTCAGAAACTTAGGTTGGCAGTTGTTTAGTTTAATGGTATGACATGGCTAGTTAGAGCAGGATAGCTGGGTATCTGCAATTAATCTGTGCTTGAAACAGACTGAAAATGAGCAACACAGTCTGCTTGGGTCTTAGGTTGCTGATATGGAAATCCCAAGGAGGGAAAGGACATAGCTCCAAGAGAAGTTTATTCCCACAAAAGAAATTGCTGGGTTCATTTATACAAAGCTGTTCCTCAAGGCTGTACTGGTTGTCTCCTTGCTGAGATCTTTTCCAGCTGCAGTTTGCAGAGGTTTGGATGGATCAGAATTACACCTTGGTTCTGAGCAGCCTCTGGCATAAGTTTACACAGTGTCAAGAAATGAAAAAAAAGTACTAGAAAGTTTCTTGCAGTGAGAATATTTGTCACTGAGATGTTTCACGGAATAAACCCTGGGCATGGGACCAAGAGAAGTAATTGGACTGGCCGTGCTCCATGTTTAAGATACTTGTCTTGGGCTTTTCAAATGTGCAAAGAATATCAGCTCTTTCTTCCAGAGACCGAGAAAGAGAGGGGTTGATGGCATTTGTTTTTTCAGCTTGCATATCCTCTAGGCCTTTACCCCAAAGTCATGCTGCTTTGTCCCTTGAAATGCTGCCATCATGAAAACCTAGTCTTTTATTGATGTCCTGAAAGCCCTGCAATGCACTGAGCCGCCTGCACAGTGTTGCCAAAGCAGGCAGGAGCAGGCAGGAGCAGGCAGGAGCAGGCAGAAGCCTGCCCACGTGGGAGCACGCCATGTGGGAGTCATGCTACGAAACTTGGTGAATTTAGGCCCAGAGTCATGCAAGGACAGTGTCTCCAGAGAAGCACCTCACCACATGCCTACAGCTCAGGAGAGCCAACAGCGATGTTTTCAGCATGCTTTTTGCTGGCACCTCCCCCAGGCCATCCATCTGTGACCCCGGTCCCAAGGGTGCCTCCAGACTGCCAAGGAGCAGACAAACCCTGGCCCTTTGTGCACAGCCCCGGTCCCAACCCAAATTACTGACAGCTGGGAAAGGGAGGAGAGAAGATGGTGTCAAATGCAGTAGGAAGACTGACAGGGTAGAGAAGGCTGTGGCTAGAGATATCAACCATGCCAGCTCTGCACAGGGAGAAACTGGCTTGGAAACATGTCTGCTTCTCCATTCCGTGCTGTGGATGAAGCATTTAGGCTGTCACATGGAATGGACCCTGCTGCCTTCTGAGCTGAGCGCTCACCCATCTCATTTTAAAGATGACTCTTATGAGAAGCTGGGGCCATGTGGACGGGCCCAGCAAGAGGCCAGGAGGGAGCTGAGCAGAGAAAAAGCAAATCCACAGCTTCAGGATTCACCCGGGACAGCTGTGAATTTATCCTTGTGTAGGCAGCCGCTCTTGCTTTGCTGGGCTTGTGGCTGGTTTTGGGGATCCAGCTCCTGTTGCAGGTTGAGGAGGCCTGGGGGGACAGGGATGGGATCTCCCTGGGAAATTCAGGGTCCAGCAGATCCATGTGTTTGGAAAGACTGAGTGTGGCTGACCTGGGCAGTAATGGACAGCCCATGCCAGTTCCGTGCAGCCCACCCTGGACTTGGGAAGCTGCTTCTTACTGCGCTAGTCCTTCAACACAATTGCTCCTGAGGCTCCTCTGGCATTGCACCACCCTTCTCTGCAGGGATTTTTTTTTTTTTTCTTTCTTTTTAACTAATCCTCCATACTAATATAAGCCGGGCAGGTTTTGAAGTGAAATAATAGCAACGGAGGGCACCAGTTATTCAAGCAGTTAGACAGACGTAACAGCAGCCCTGCGATTAGAGACCTGCTGCAGTCCCTGCTGAGATTGCCTGTGCTTTTGAGGGGTGTTCTAAGGATCAGCATATTAAACACTGCAGCTAGCTGATGGTGTACTGCCATGTAGGTAAATACTCAAGCACAGATTAATGGTCAGCTTTAGGAGGTAATGAAAGGGACGCTGAGCCCCCTTTTCCGCCCCAGACAGCACAGACCACTTGTCTTGGTCATGGCTGCTGCTGTACAAACTCTGTCTCCGAACTGTGGCAGCGAGCTGAGACGGGTGGATTTACACAATATTTGTTTGCCAACAGGCAATCCGCCATCAATATTTAAAGCTGAATGAGTCTCAAGAGTGGGATGAAGAGCCCTTGATAAGGCAGCATCCATCATTTTGGTTTTTAATTTTGCGCTTGCTCACTCACTGCACAGCATTATACCCATATCAAGTAAATGAATAATGGATAAATAATTCACCAAATGGCTTATCCTCTTGATTCTCCCAATCATCATGAAGCTTGGGTGCCTAGCACAGAGATCCTGGAAGTACCAAGTGCAGAGAGATGGGGTTTGGGGGGTAGTACCGCACTGATACATTACTAAGCACTTCTGAAGTCCCTCTGCTAATATAGCTGTAACTCCACAGCTGCCGAGCTGGCTTAATAAAGGCATGTCAAAGCCTCCTGTCTCCCAAAACTGTTCAGGGGTTTTCTGGAATCTCAACAGCCCCTGAGACACATCTCTGTTCACTCTGCCATGCAGTGGGTGCTGGACACCCATCCCTGCCATTGTCAGCATGCTGCAAGGGTGCTCAGGACTTCCTGCTGTACCATCTTTATGCTCCAAGGGTCAGGCAAATAGAAACGCCAGACTCTGCTGTCATCACTGAATAGGAAGGATAGGCTTTTGCTACCCCATGGGGCTGTTTGGCACAAGGGCCTTGGACACTGTATATCACAGCTCTCAGCAGCACCTTTCAAAGTGGTACTTCAGTTGAGGGAAAAAGGAATAATGCTGCCAGTGTCTGCTCTAGGAAAGGCAATGAAACCAAGGATGCAACAGTGCTGGAAAGCCCTCCCCATACTCTCTTGTGAGGCTACGGGCTGGCTGCACCCCACTCCACAGCCATGACACATTTATTTCTCCTGTCTCTTCCATGAAACAGGCTGCTGTCCAAGGTTTGGCAGGTCCTTTCTGCACTAAGGCAGCTCTCTGCTCAGCCTCCACTTTCCAGAAAAAGCATCGAGGTCTGCAGGATATGGATGCCCAGTTCAAATGCTGCAGGATCATTTGCTGGAGCGTCCAGAAGCCTTATTTGCAAGAAGTGGTAACAAACGAGTAACTGGATGGGAACAGTGTGATAGCTGTGGAGCAGGATTTACCATATATAACTTTTCTGCCAAGTTTCTTCAGGGACCTGACATTCATTCTCACCAGCCCCACAGGTCACACTGACACCATCCAAGAGACCTTTACCTGTTTCCACCCTGACTCAGCAATAACATGTCTCAGTGCTCAGCTGTGCACAGCTGTCCTGCCACAGGAATGGGGCATCTTGATCTCTGGTGATGAATAATCACAGCCTAATCCTAGGGCTGGGCCACCCAAACAGGCCCTACAAGCTGCTGATGGCCAAAAACAGAGCTGTGAAGCCCCCAGAGCCCTGATGCCATGGCTGGAAAGGCTCCACCTGCCCATACTCACTGGGTGTTGCCATTTCTATAGCAGGGACAGGACTCTGCCACAGCACTGCCCCTTCACAATGCTGCCATGGCCAGTGCAGCAGCCCAGCTTGAGATCTTAGACTTGGACAGGTCAGACATCCCCAGCACACTGAGACAACAGGGGAGAGGAACTCTGTCAGCAGTGCTGCAAAGCTTCCTTGGTCAGCTTTTCCTTCTGGCTACCAGACATGCACCTGAGCTGCCTGGGACAACCTTAGGAACTAACATGCTGAGACACATGTTAATTTATGGTGGCAAATAGAAAATCAGCTCCATGTGCTCAGTACAAAAGGCTCAGCAGTTCCTGCTGGAAGGTGCTGGAGAGGTTTTCTTGCCAGTAGTCATCAGCAGGGTCTGAACCTCTGCAAAGCAGTCAGCCTTGTGCTGAAAGCTTTACAAATACACCAGGGCTTCTGCAAACCCTGGTCGCAGAGGGATGTGCAGGTGGTGCCACCTGTTTCAGAGCAATCTCATCCCCTCTGTCTGTAGAGATCCTGATCTGATGTGACACTCATGATCCAGGTCTGCTCTGGTTTCAGACCTGATTTGTAAGACAGTTGCCTCCTCCTAACTTTGTGCATTTCTGGGTTTCCACATGAGATGTTAGAGCTAATCAGCTCCACCTGGTCAAAGTAAGCCAGTATACGTGGATACATGGCACGTCTTAAAGTTTAGCAAGTGGATTCCTAAAACATGGATCCTGAAACGTGGAAAACAGTCTTGGTTTTCCTGCTATACGGTTGCAGTAAGCAACCATTTTCCAATGGTAAACCACTTCAGCACATCCACGGTACTGTTTAGCTGGGGTTGGCTAAAGTATTTTCAGGCTGCAGACCACCAGCATACAAAGCCCGTGTACAAAGCACAGGTCACGAGTACCCTGTAACGTGAGGCAGCAGGAAGAATGCACAGAAATGCTTTTGGCTCCCTTAGGGAGCTTTCTGCTTCTCTCCTCAGTCCTCTTCTGTATTTCTCCCAACTGGAGCTGTCACACAGGCATGCAAGAAAACTCATTGAAGGAGTAAAAATGTTGCTCAGCTTCAGCAGGAAACACATGCAGGAAATCCCTGGCAAGCAGTGGCAGGGAAGCCTCTCCACCAGAAAAGGCCTCCACCTTGCTCCAGTGCCACTGCAGTTTTTCAGCACTAGTGCTTTCAGGGGACACAGAGGTGCACGACCCAAGGGTATTGTGTTAACACAAGGAGCAAGCTAGGACTGTAGGAAGAGGGGGGATCTCAAGCCGTGGTATAGCCCGGCAGCAAAATTTGATACTTCTTTTTTTTTTTTTTTAATAGCAACAATAAAACTCATTCTTTCGCCAAGTGCCTGTAGCTGTGTTTTGCCACGAGAAATGTTTCAGCACGTGATAGCTGAGTTCATGAGCTAGTGGGATGGTGTTTTTAATACACTTCTTTTAATAGGGAAAATTCATGGAGGCGCAAATGAACAGAGAGCAAAAGGCAGAGGTGTAAGAGACTCCTTGCCAGCCCTGTGGACAGGACTCCAAGCAGTGACAACTGGGTCCAAGTCTTTGGCCAGCCCTGTGCCCAGAATGAGGACACAAAGATGCAAGGGGAGAAGGGCACTTCACTTCTATTTCCCCCCTCCCCCCCAGTCCAAGGAAGAGAAATAAGAGCCCAGCATCAAAACAAAAAGTGACCAGATCCCTCCACTTCCTCAGTTCATTTTGTGCTGACCTTTAATAATTGCAGAAGGGAAAATGGGCTGGTCAGCTTGCATCAGAAATTCACTGAAGTGGCTGGTGCATTCTCCTGCTTATCAAATCCAAGCCGCTTGGATAAGCCCTGTGAGCAATGAGTGCTACAACCTCCAGCCAAAAATTTTAGAAGTCCATTTGCATACAGTTAGGAAGGAAAATGTTGATTAATTTGTTCTGATACGCTCCAGAAAAAAACACCCAAATAGTGTAAGGGAGCTCAGGCAGATTATAAATTGCCTTGCTCAAGACTGTAAATATTGCATCCATGCCTCCCTGTATGTTTTAAAGACACCTTCATGGATTGTGCCTGTGTGGAAGAGATTTGTTTTAATATTTTACTAAGCAATGCATATTTCATCTGCATGGTGCTTGCAAGAGAGAGATTTTTTATTTTGAAAAGCTTCTTCAGCTGTGAAGAGAGCAAGTGTGGACGATACACAGACATGCCACTGCAATAAGCCAGGATGCTGCAGCTTCCCTGAGATGTGATTTAAAATGCACAGGGCAGGTGGGAGAAAAAAAAGAGGAAAAAAAGGAGAACAAGAAACAATGGCTCAGCAGCAAGGAAAACAAGGCATAAAGCGCAGTGCTGAGCCTTGAGCCTCTCCTCACCCCAACTGTAAGTGTGCCAGTGACCAGATGGGTCTGGGCACAGAAAGATCTTTAAGCAGCAACTGCTGCTAATTCAGGGCAATCACCTCTCCCCATCAATAGCCAGGATTTTACTTAGCAGGGCTAGCTTGGCATTAGCATTAAGGGATCTTATCTGCATCAGGGAACGGTCATATGAGTAAAGCTACTTTTCTTTTTTCAAACATAACCAAGTTTCACCCTACACATTTGCAGAGTAAAAGCTGGAAGTGCGAATGGGGTACAGCTTAGCGACCCTCATGAATCATACAAGAGCCTCCCACTGTCTCTAAACCAGATGTTGCATTCAGGGGTACTCTGATCCAGGGACTTTCTTGTAGCACTGGGGCTGCCTGAATTGGTACTCCGGCATGGAGATGTGAAAGCTGCACCACCTGGAAAGTTTCTGTTTCCCTCCGCTCCTTGCCGTGACAGGCTGTAGCTACACATACTCAGCAGTGTGCACAGACAGCTCCCAGTAAGATATTTGCTGGGGGAAGCAATGAGACTGGAGTCTGATGCATTTGAAGAGCAGAAAGCAAAACCGCTTCCTTGCCAGAGTCAAGGACCCACCTGATCAGAGGGTTCCTTTTCTTGAACAGATTGAAGAAATGTCCCTGGCTCTGCACTACCAGAGAAACCATCACACTTGTATTGGAGAGTGACAAAGCCCCAAGGGACTCTACCCCTGTGACTGCTGTGATGGTTTTGGTCTAGGCCTTCCTGGTGACCAGTTTGTAACCAAGGAAGTGGCCAAGTACCCAGTATTCCAGTATAAATAAGTTCGAAATTAGAGACCTCTCTCTCTTCTCTTCTGGCGAGGTTTGGGAACAGTGGGTCCCTGCGTTAGTCTTGCTTATCTAAGGCTGAAGCCTGCAGAGTCCACTGTCCTGCCACGTGGAGGTTTGGAGAGTGCTGGCAGTGTCTGCCAATCCTGCTGTTCTAAGGGACGTGGTGAGATTTGTTTTACTAGTTATTTTACTAGTTCTCAAGTTTGATTACGCATATCTATTCGGTGTCCCTTTTTGTTCCCTTTTGTCCCTTTTTTCCCCTTTCCCTATCCCTTTGGGGGGTGGATTCCCTTCTACTGTGTATATAGCATATTAATTGTATATAACTGTGATTTACGTAAATATATATATTTTTATATAAGCAGTTTGACTTTGGATTCTTTAATTTTTGTAGGTTTTTTTCTTTCTTTGCCCTAAGGGAAGAAGGAAGGGGGAAGGAAGGACTGCTACTGGAAGTTTGGGCATTTGGCAGGGAGCCAAATCCAAACTATCACACTGCCAGCAAAGCTGCAGACAGTTGCAGGACTGAAAGAAAATAGGGTGTATTCTGAGCAACAAGCAGAATTTTGGAGAGAAAGTTAGGAAGACAGGCTGAAAGAGCTGCCTTTTAAAGAGCTGATAACATTTGCAGTGTGCCTTGAAGAATTTTATCTATTTTTGTGCTGTGAGCTGAGCTCTGCTGATCTAAATCCAGATCAGCTCCACTTCACAAACACAGCAGCTCTGAATTCAGCCTGGTTTAGCTCTGGCCTTTTATCCCTGGGAAATGTGTCCCTCTCCAAACATCGCAGGGAGCACATGGAAGAACACAATGCTGTGAAACGCATCAGGAATTCAGCCCTTGAAGCCAAAGGAGCAGGCACGTGCTCACAGGGGGTGAAACCCACGTGCAGCCAACTGCAGTTATCCTGAGACACTCTAAGCAATGGTTGGTTCAGCAGCCAGTCCATCCATTGAAGGCAGCTAAAACATGGAAGGACCTAACAGGAATAATGGCAACTTGGAATGCTACCAGGGATGGTGCTAACAATGACAATCTGCCGCAAGATGCAGGACGTACTGAAGACCTGTACCAAAAAAAGGTCTGCTTTGTGCCTCTGAGACCTCTCCACCTTCTAGCACCTGATCCCCTCTGGCCTTCTGCGGGACTATACTGGGCACTCGCAAGGTTTCAGAGCAGCACAAGCACTAAGCAAAGCCTATATGCAGCTGCAAAGAGCCTGGCACGTTGCTCCTTGGTGCATACTCAGGCATACTACTAAAAAGCCTCCATATTTTTTATTTCTCTGAGTTGGATAAATGCTGTTAAACAGAGAGAAAACATGAGACACTGCCAGCACTTGTCTTCTGCAGAGGTCAACGCCCTCAGAGCTCCATCCTGACGCATGCTCAGACACATCCCTCTGGTGAGCTACTCCTGGCTGAGCTGGCTGGCTTTCAGTTCTCTGGTTTCAGCAACAGAGCACCAAAGCAAGGCTCCATGATTGAGTGTCTCCAGGTTTGGATCAGCATGCACTGGAAACCACTGTTCAGAATGCTCAACTGTATCTAAACCCAGCTGCTCACCCGGGAGCAGCAGGAGGGAGAGGTCTTCTGCTGCTGCACAGCAGCTGTCCTTCAGTGCCTTTTCCAGGTACCAGCAGTTTATCTAGCAGACATAATCTGCCTGAAATTGTCCGCATTCACCATTTTTGCCATTGTATTTGTGTGCCTTGCAAGCTTTACCGGTTTGCTGGAATACAGGGAGCTGCTGCTGCCTATTGGGAGCTGGTGGGGAACTGATGGGAATGACATGCATGAGTCCTGAAGATGGGAGATACCCACCCTCAGCACCTCTCTGCCAGGCTGCCCAGAGCCTGCTCCCCTTGCCTGCAGTGACTGACTCTGGAGCGTGATCATCTCCCTTACGCTGGGGTAAGCAGCAAAGACCAGGAGCTTGGTTTCTGCTCCCCTTTTTAAAAAAACTTATAAAGCTCCTGCTTCAATCTCCCCTTCTTGGATGCAAGCAAAAAGCCTGCAGGGCATAGGGGGGACAGCAGGCAAGCACCCCAAGGCACGCACTTGTAACCCTTGGGGGACACTAGCTATTCCCCCAGCTGCTGGCCGTGAGCAGGAGGCCCCCAAGTCCACTGGATTGCAGTGAACAGGCTTGCTGCTTCCTCTGCTGAGCACGGCTGCCTCGAGGTGTGCCACCACAGCTCTCCGTTTCTGTGAGAAATCATGCACGGCATCTGGCCACAGATGTTTGGGTGGCCACACACTCTGCCTGGCCTCCAGCAGCCAGCCCCTGAGCAGAAGGCTGAATTGCTCCCCCAAACACATAACCTTGTGCCTGGATGCACAAGGGAGGTCTCCAGCAAAGGCCAGGCATTACGGGCAGGGCGCTGCAGTGACCCAGGATTTAGTTGTTGCATCTGCCTCTGGTTTCATCCCTGTCAAGTGGCATAAACAATCAAATCAACATTAATAAGGGCATTTGGTGGAGGCTTTTAGGTTCTTATCTTGCTTTTAATGATTCATTCAGCTTCCCTCAGCTCTTGCAGCCCAAGCCCTCTCCATTCTTTCTGATCAAAACCTGCTGGGAGCCATCTCAGTACTGTCTGGAGAAATTAAAGGGATCTGGGCTACATACTGGCTGCGAGGACTAAAGCACCCATAAGGAGAGGAAGATTTTTCTATAGAGACACACAGAAAATCTCTCACATTTGCTTGAGCTCATTACTCCTACTTAGGAGCCCCACGGACAGTGTAACCAAGATACTCCTGCTGCCACCATGTTCATCCACACTGCATTTCCTGATGGCATCATCCTTCACAGCCTCTAGCCCCATCCTGTCACCACCCAAAAATGGGGACATGCCACTATGCTGTGGCCCCACGACCAGGCTAACGCCCTGCTGATGAGGTGGCCGCCATGGAGGGGATGGGGTAACAGAGGAGGGAGGTTCTTTCCCACACTGCATCCTCCATTTTCACGTTTCCATCGAGTCCTGGCAGTGCTGCATGAAGAAAGCCCCCATGGCTGGGGGCAGGACATACCACTTCACTCCCTACTTGCCACAGGCAGGAGGGAGCTCTATGCCATGCAGCCCAAGCAGCTCTCAACCCACTTCAACCAGAGCAGGGAAACCCTCTAGTGCATCCAGCACTTGTCAGGGCTCAGAGCTCTCCCTGCTCCTTGACACTGATATATGGTCTTCTTGTCCAGCTGCCAGAGGAACCCTTTATATCAGTAGCTTTTATCTCAAAATAAGCCCTGGAAAAATAACACAGGCTTTATTTGTCATTTACTCTGGGAAAGTTTTGAGCTAATAAATAAAGTGAAGTTATTTTAAAGAGCAGAAGCTTTCCTGAAAACTTCAGCTCAGGGTTCTGACAGGAATAGCAATACCTCCACTGCCTAAATACCCATTACCACAGCTTCTGCAAAATTTTGTTTCTTTGGCTGCAAAGAACAAAACTTTCCAAATCAAATTGCTTTACAGTCATGTAATTAGCAATTAGCTTCCTGGTGGAAAGTGATTCCCCCACACAATATTTGGGTGAATCATACCCAGTTTTTTTTTTTTTTTTTAACTTGTTTTTTGCCCGTGCACATACAGAAACACAGAGGCACATCAGCATCTTGGCCACGTTCTTCCCTTTAATCTGCCCTTCATATCAATGCAATTCAGACAAGAGGTCTCACCTCAAACCACAGGGGACTTCCATGTGTTAATATTGGTATTAGCAATCCCATTGCCCCAGTGACATTAAAAGTCAGGGTCCTGCTTCTTGATGTCTGGCCAGGACTCCTGAGGACAGCTCAAGTATTCCTGTACAGTTTTGCAGAGCCATTTACAGTGCAAAGAGGTGAGAACATAACTCCCCCAGTGGAGGTGTTATGTTATTTGGGAGGCACAGCACAGTGAAGGAGAAGGACCTTTCACCATAAGCTGAATATTGCACCCTCATTTTCAAATGATAGATAAGGGCTATCACATCCTCTGCCAGGACTCACTTTTGCCTAAACCTCATGCAGCAGTCTGGGGAGACACCCCTTCAGGAACAACCATTTTTCTCCTTATATTTTCCTTCTCCTGGGGGCCATATATGACCTTTCATCACTTTCCCAGTTGGGTAGATAGGCAGGATGATGGAAAAAAATGAATGAGCCTCAGTAAATTCACCCAGTGATGCTGGCCAAGATTGAGTCCCCCTTGCCCAGGACACTGATAGAATAAGAAGCACTCAACAGAGCCATTGGAATAATGTATATCCACACATGTATCTATATTTTCATAGAATCATAGGATGTTTGGGGTTCAAAGGGACCTTAAAATATCATAGGATGTTTTGGGTTGGAAGGGACCTAATTCCAATCTCCCCGCCATGGGCAGGGATGCCACCACTAGATTAGGCTGCCCAGGGCCACAACCAACCAGGCTTTGAGTAATTCCAGGGATGGGACACCCACAACTCCTCTGGGCAACCTATTCCAGAGCCTCACTGGAGGTTATGCTGGCAAGTCATATCAAGCTGGGCTTCAAAGTCATTTAAACTCTCATCAGTTCAGTTCCAGAATCAGCAAGAAAAACAGCCTTAGGTCTTTGCCCTGATAGAGAAGGCTTATGTACACTTTGGATCTAATGCAGGAGTCCTTAGACACCTCTCAAAGGTGAGAGAAATCCCCATGGCCCTGCAAAGCAGGGTGGAATTTGTACCCATGAAAGAAATGCAGGATGGGAGCCACAGGAGGGTTTTTGCTTTCTTTTCAGACTGGCTGAGACAGGGACCTGTGGGAGTAGTAGAAAGCTACCTGCACCCAAGGGAGAAAGCAAACAGGCAGGCAGGCAGGGCTGGTGGGTGCTTGGAGAGGATCACATTATGTGCAGAGCTGTCTCTAGGCTTCATTTGTCTGCAGGCTGCACCAGCCCTCTCCTGTATTATGTCGATATGCAGCTCAGCCAGGACTGCTTACTTCAGGTAATTGGCATTTCTGTTCACAAAGCAAATGGTTAACAGGGTACCCAGTGCTTCTTTGCTGGGACTGGTTTCCCAATTTGAAGGGAAATGTGACTTTACTGAAATGGGAGAATTCTGAATTCTGTCCCCAACACACACATTGCAGTGCTGCTTTGGGATAAAAAAAGCTCATAGTCTGTTTTTATGTCCTCTTTCTATTTAACATTGTTTCACAGAGACTCAGTAACAGCATGCATGACACACTCCATTTCTCCCAGCATGGTGAACTGAAATTTTATGTAGAAGAGAGCTTCTCATGCTGAACAAGACACCAGACCTCACTAGAGCAAAACACTCCCCCCTTGGTTTTTCATCAGGTAATTTGCCACAAAGGGACTCAGTGTACATGAGGTTATTCCTTAATAAAATTAAGGAATCTGACCCCTCTCAAGGTGGGCCTAAAGCTGAAAGGCTAGAACAAAAGGCAAGCAGTGCAGCAGCTCTCCTTGTGTTCACCCAAGAGGATACTATTTATCTTATTTCAGGATGTAGAAGGGCCAGACATGCTGTATGCTTTATGTAAAATTTGCTCGTGCTGTTCCTGGCCTCCTTAAGGATTCCCAAAGAAGCTGTTCATCTTCCTCTGCTGAGGGAGGCTATCTGAATCTGCAGCAGTGGTTTCACTTCACAGCCCACCTGGAAAACAGAGGGCTTGGCCTAGATCCTGCATGGACAGCTTCACTGTCTTCAGGAGGCTCTGGTGATTTACACCCTATGAGGAGCTGGCTGTGTGTCTCTGGATGGGTTGCTGGATGGGAATTAGATTTGATTTTGTGCTTGCTTATTTGGGTTTCAGTGCACCAAGGGGGGCAGCTGTGTGGGATGGGTGGCCAATAGCAATGGGTCTGCTCAGCCTCTTTGGTTTGCTGGCAAAAAAAAAGGCCTTTGACATTTTGGTTTTCCCTCCTGCCTGTTCTTTAACAGGCTGAGGAAAAAGCCCATGCACACACACATACACACACACATACACATGTGTATTTGTCCATATATGTATACATATACAAATATATTAATATACATGCATATGCATATTTGACTCAAGCTCAGAGAGAACTGTGAGAACTTCCAAAGACACTCAGGAAGGATGAGGGAGTGGGAAGATGGAGTCTGAAGAAACTAATGCCAAGCCAGACACATATCAGTGGCAAAAGACCCAAATAACTCCTACATGCCCTAAATTATAAATCAGCTGTAGCTGCTCCTGAAAAGGATTTCTCAGCAGTCAGTCCAGCAATGAACTCTCCTCTGACACCATGAAAACAAAATAAAACCCTTGCTCTGCAAACAGTAGATTGAAAAAAAATAGGATCAAACCAGCACAATAACATTCAGTAAATCCACTGCAAGAGCACATACATGGCTTCTGGCACTCCACTTCAGAAAGGGGGAACATCAAGTAAAAGGGTGACAACTCAAAAAGGAATGCGAAGATTTCCATACTAAGCCAGGCTGCACACAGTGAATTTGTTTAGCTTAAAGATAAAGCAATATATAAAAGGTCTGCCTGACACTTCTCATTTATCCTTATGAGACATAAGAATAAATGATCTCTTGGTGAAATGAAAAAGTAATGGTTTTAAAAGAAACAAAAGGGTTTTTTATATTCTTACCTAAAGAGCAGCAAATAACTGACAAAGTATTGTTGAGGTCAGGAGATTAGTATGATTAAAGACAGAATCAGGTGTTAAGGAGGAAAATGCAGTTACTTTAAAAGAAAGCTTAGAAAAAAGCATGTGAGCTTTTCCCTGTGTTTTTATAAGGAAGTATTAACAAAATGCTTTCTCTTTCAGTCCAGGCCAGACAACCAGGAACAAAGAACTGGCCCACCACACCATGCTGTGTGTCCTGAGTTAGGTGCATAGAAAGGGGAGATGCTTATGGGCAGGGAGTCAGGGACATGACAGCCCAGCACCAGTGAGACTATCACCGCAGTACCTTTCAACTCCCATGCCTACCTTTTGGCAGAGTTGTTCAAGGGCCTGGTAAGAGTGGACCCAGAACAGGGGGGTGCTTTCTGCTCCTTTGGGAGAACCTACATGGCCAATGGCACAGTAATGAGAGGAGCCTAATGAATCCAGGCGATTATTGGAACATGTAACTGCATGCAATAAGATGAATAAAAAAATTTGCTTATGTCTGCACACAGCAAAAAAGGGTTGAATTTACTGGATAAGGGGAGTAATTTAACTCCCTTTTCTCTGGACCATGTAAGATTCAGCATAATCCCTTGAGGAGGGTTTCCCCTGGCTCTCAGTGGATAGGATTTCATCCATCAGCAGTTTTCATCCTACGGCAACCTTATTTCTCTGTTCTCCCTCCCTAGCTTGACTCCTTTCAACCTGTGCTTCATAGCTGAATGCCTGGATTGGAAGAGATGGTTTTGGAAATGAAATTACTGCAACATGCAGAGGGTAAGCAGGCAGCCCAGGGTGCACTTCCAGAGGTCACATCCTCCTGTCCTTTCCTATGGGAAAGTACTCTCGAAATCTGCTCACACCCTTCTCTAACGGTTTCAGAGCCCAAAGCTGACCAGGCAGTTACATGCCTATGATGCCTTTCTCCAGCTGCATTACCCTGGCAGGGCCGCTCTGCTGCACGAAAAGGAGACTTTTTTCTCTCCTTGTCTTTGCTGGGACGCTGATGCTGTTGCTCAGAGTCAGAAAGCGACTCTCCCTGAGAAAGTGGCTGCTCCATGTCAGTGGTGGGAATATAGAAAGGGACAAGATCTTCTCACAGTGGACTCAGCTTTGCAGGAGGAACGAAACTCCAGCTCCTGGCTGCTGTGAGACAAGATCTACAAATCAAGCCCAATTAAACCACTCTCTATGGTGTGGGGATGTTTGCAGAGTGAACAGCTTCATTTCTTAGCTGTGCATACCCTTGGATACATCGATATTTTCCTCTTGTGCCACAGAAGCACTGGCATCTTTCATAAGGAGCAGCTCTGGGATGATAGAAAAGGACTAGCAGCATCACAGGAACAGAGTGACTCTGCCAAGACCTTGCTGTAGCTTGATACTTGAACTGGGCACAGGACTGAGTTTGCTGGTACTCAGTGGGCTCTGCCCACCGTGCCGCCCTAAGTGTGCTCTCCAGCAATAAAAACAGTGACTGCAGCTGGCTTGGGAATTACCAGTCACAGAAACAACATGGAGTTTTGCCTGGTACTGAACACGTGCAGCCATGACCTGGGCATGGTGATGGTGGCAGCCAAAGCAGGGGTGCAGAGAGGCCTGCTGGTCACTAGAACTGGTTAGTAGCTCCCTTTCAATGGTCTCACCAAGGGGAAAAAAGACCCTAATGCTAGCCCCTGCCCTGACCCCGGTAACCCTAGTGGGCCACCATCTGTTGTCCTCTTCTGTTTACTACGGGGTGATGAAAAAAGATGGGTGACGTGTAAAAGCCAGCCTTCTTGGACTGCTTGAACACACGTGCCCCCAGGAAATCTCCACTGCAGAACTCCCTACAATCTCTTTAGAGAGAGTGGAAAGGTACGATCTATGTTTTAAACTGCTGCTTTGCTCCCGAAGGCAGTGCAGTTCACCAGATGGAGATCTGCGCTTGCTCAGGCTCTCTGCAAAGTGATTTGTTTGTGGGAGCCTGCACAGTCATCTGTCACAGTTACGCCATGACCCTGCAGCCTGCAACTGCTTCAGGGACTATCTATTGGGGACTTGTGTAAGGTGATAGGAATGGGTATGTGGTGCCCCCCTGCACTGGTTCAGGGGGTACCAATAGCCCTATGTGATGAGGACATTGCTCACCTTTACAGATTAACCATGCCTGAATCTGAAAGCCCTAGTGCACGTTTCCTTCTGTCATTCTCTCCATCTGCATCTCCATGGGCAGGTGTGGGGCAGCCAGGCAGGACCAAGACAGTGCACTGGCTGCACCTGGCAGAGCCCTGTGCTGCTTACAGCCAATTAGCCTAGCAAGGGGCTTTTCAGTGCTGCTGAAAATAAAATACTTATGCAAGCCAGAGCTTAGGGGGAGGTTGAGTGGTCCCTAGTCCTACCAACTCACCACTCTTCAAGTGCCAAAGCCCAGGCTCCCCAGTAAAGGTGAACAATGTCTAGAGAGAAAAAATTACCTCGATTTCTTCTTGTTGGACTCTTTGTTTGCCATCAACAGGCTTAAACTGGCTTTCAGACAATTTAAGTTTGTGATATTTTTCCAAAGGCATCACATGAAAAATGTTTAGAGCTGTTTAGCTCCAAAGCAGCTTCCAGACAGTACTGCTGAGGGTCTGGAGGGTTTCCTTCCTTGCCCCCCCATCAGGGCCGTTTTGCCAAGGGCCAGTGGGAAATTTTTCAGGTCCCTTCACTCACCTTGCATTGTCCCTGTGAGACAAACAGTGCCTTGGTATGGGAGTAGCTTCACCATTGGCCATGCAAGGGGAATCATGTCTGGCCAAGACCCAGTTCCACCATGGCACCCAGAGAAGGAGACCAGCTGCAACATATCCCCATATAAGTTAGTGGAGCCTGGGAAGGTCCTCTGCTCCCTGGAGGATCCATGCAGAGAAACTGGACCAGTCATGGTAAAAGGAAACTAAGAGCTGGAACAGCTGGAACATCACTGAGACAGCACGAGGGCTCTGGGTTTTGCATGGACAGAGAGGAGGAGCACAGACTCACATCTGAGGATGTAGGCTGGGCAATCACACATCTAGGAATGGGCAGAGAAATCACTGCCACCAGTGGCTGCAGGGTCCTCCCCATTCCCTAAAACTCTGCCAGAAAAGCAGGGAAAGCAGGTTTAGGGGGCAGCAGCTGATAGGATGAAGGTGTCAGCGCTGAGAATCTAAGACACTCATCTGGGATGTACAGAAGTGCAGCTGGGCCTGTCTCTGTCACATTCCCAGCAATTCCCCCAAAGCTAGGGATCAGACAATTTTAAATATAAGGTATCTTGATCCTTATACAAGCTCTAACCCTACACTGGAATCCTGTGGGAAATAGCAGGAGCTATGGCTTTGCACCGCTAAGCACATCAACACACATTGGACATGCTCTCCTGCAGTCCCAGCTACTATTTCTGTCCCTGGGTTTCCACAGCTTCTTCCAGACATGCCAGTGTGGTATCCAATTAACTCATCAGTCACAGCTCCGCGAGCTTTGCTGGGTGCAAACTCTCAACTACATAAATAATAAATAGGAAAACTAACATCTTGTCTCCATTCCTCTGCTCCTTCCCATTGCAAATGCATCTGGTGCAGTCACCCTAGTGTGTGCTCCCTCACGCACACATGCGCACACACACACACACACACACACACACGGAGACACCAAGTGCCCGCGCTCCAGTTTGATTAATTCTGCATTTGGTGATGAGTTCAGTTTGTGGCAAGGCCATATGCATGACAAGAAAATCAGGTTGGCTTTAGTAGACCTAATTTTCATTAATCTTGTTGCTTCTCTCTGCCTCACTGCATAAAGGAACTCAGGTTAATCAGAAATAAGGAGTCTCCTTTGTAGAGCTGGTGGGAGCGTGCAATAGGGCTGCATTGGTTATTTTCCATATTCCCCTGAGGCCCATGTAGGAACAGACATTTAGTCCAAACTATATTACTTGGCTAACAAGATTTACAAGCAGTTTGAGATAATGCAATCATTTCCAAAATGAAGGAAAGACATTCTCTAAAAAGTAAAGCGGGGAGGAGGGAGCTGAGGGCTCATTTTCTCAAAATTCATTATCCACAGCCTGGGTTTTGCGTGTGTGTGTGTGTATGGTGCTTTCAGACTATGAAGACTGAATTAAGGCCAGCTCTGTAGATAGCTTTATGTGCAGCATTATTTTTCATCTTCATCTGGATTTTTTCCCTCGCTCTGCCTACCATGAATCTTATACAAACAAACAACAGCATCTAATTAGGCTGTCCAACCTTTCCTCGTCACTCACTGCGTGTTGCTCCATGTAGCCTTCGTTTGTAAGCAACAGTGCAAGAGCAGAACATGCATCAGTACAAACAGGAATGCTGAGCTAATGCAATAACGCTCTCCCAGACGGATGCCTGCATGTGTGTCAGATCCCCAGAGATGGTGCCTACTTCCTTATTCACCTGAACCTGTGGAGTAATGTGATTAGCTTTCCAAAATGACTGATAGTCATTGAATCGTAGAGATCAGAGATGGAAAAGCCAACTGCATCACACTGCTGTCCATCACTTCACCTATAGATGCATCCACTCACAAGCTTCCTGCTGCCGATGCAGGATCCCTCCCTAGGGCTGAGTACAGTTGGATTTTAAATTACTCCAGCTGTGGCGTTTCCAGTGTCTCCCTGGAAGTCTGTGAGCTACCCACCATACTTACAGTTCTTCCTCCCCAAATGACTAATTTTCTCTTGCTCCATCATTGTTGCTGAGCTCCATCATCCTGCTGAGTTCCCTGCTGGTGAGCAATCTTTTCTCAGCTCCACCAAGCTCTGCACACACATTTCTGCTGTTTCGCTACAAGCAAATCCCTCAGACTTTCTCTGCCCCTGTGTCCGCGGTCCTCCTGGGCTGTGTACCAAACCATGCCCATGCAGGCAGCTGAGGTTTTACTGCAGAAGCATGAGGATGGCCATGGTAGTCATGGTCAAAAGGGCAGGATGGCCAAGGCAGAGGAACTCTGAGATGGCTCAAGGACTGTGCTCAGCACAGTAGAAGGTGCAGTGAGATGTGACTGAAGGAGCAGAGGGAAGAACAAGGGATCAAACCTTGCTCCCCCCCAGAAAAAAGAATGGAGCACATTAGAAATCCTGCATGGCTGTAAAGACAAACTACCTTCATGTGCTTAATTTGCCAAGCTTCACATGCGCAACAAGGTCTGGTAAGTGCACAGGATGTTTAATATTAAATGTACTATTTATTATTTACACAGCAAAAAGTGCATGCTAAGGAGCTCTTCCAAGGCAAGCAATGCGCTGAGCCTGGCCCAAAAATACCTTCTTTGCTCCTCCCACCAAGGCCAAGAGGAATAAACTCTTCAAAAAAGTCTGGGAACACATCCACTGGCAGCAGGGGTGTATGTAGGTCATGGTGATGCAGCAGAGCCTGGGGCCGCAGCCAGGCTGGCCAAGGCTGCCTGGGGCCAGTTGTGGCTGGGGCTCTTCCCCCAGCCTTCTCCTGCCAAACAGCTCCGCTTACCATGGGGTGGCCCTCTGTGACTTCCGTCCTGAGCTACACCATGGGAAAAATGTCCCGTCCTTGGTCTTTTCTGATTTCTGACAAGGTTTGAAGGCAGAAAAATAAATCATTTCAAATTAAGGCAATGCTGTGCATCAACAAAGGGGAGAGAGAGGCTGGATAGGGAGTTCACCAACTCAGGGTGTGAGCACAGGGGGAGCCTCTCCAGGACTCTGGACATAAGTGCGGGGGAATGGGACTGTGAGGCTGCCAGGAGAGATTCTTCCTAGAGATGATGGGGAAAATTTCCAAATTTGTTTGGAAATCCCTCTCATTTCACATGGTTACAAAACAGAGCTGGGTTGCAAATCAAATACAAGAGAGTTAAAGCTAAAGGTACCTGCCAAAGCCTTAGACCCAACCCCAGGCAGTGCTGCTTTGAAATTTCTCTTAATTCATCAATAGTTCTGGCTAAATTTACAGCAGTCTACAGTAAACCAGAGGGTCAGTTCCGATCACTAATGTCTGCCTGCCGTACTTGTGCTGCTGCTGGGAGCATGGATGGACCCTGCCTCCTGTGGCAACTTTCTCCTGGGATTGCTGGCTGTTCCAGACGGAGCCAAATCCAGCCCTCCCACGCCTGAGGCCCAGGGCCAGGCAGGCAGGCTGCCCTCTCCCCATATCTTTTGAAAGTCCTGACTGTTTTATTTTGGAGATATTGATAGCAGGAGTCATCTTCTGAAGCAAAGAGTGGGTTCCTGGATTATGTTACCAGCAAGGCTTGTCTCCCAGCATTGCCACCAAGATGGCTGTGACATAAACGATAGCAAGGGGGTTCAAGGGGGTTTCGTGTTGATGCATTCAGAGCACCTCACCGCCTGCCTCCCAGACACAGGAGCTGTTTAGGATCAAAGACTTTTCAAAGAGAGCAGCTGTGATATTTCCCCCCTGCACAGAGCAGTTTCTTCTTAGAAGAGAAAAAGTTAGCAGCAACAGCTGGCAGCATACAGTGTATGAGACTTTCAGCTTATCCCCACCATTACTACACCATGATAAATCAAAGTTAGACACTTTCATATCAGTGTTTCTCCCATATAGGTTCCATCAGAATCTTCTCCAGCACTTCAGTGCCTTTCATTCCTACACAGACTTGTATTTGCTGATGAGAAAATGAAACTCAAAGCTCCAGAAAATACAAGTAAAATCCTATTGCACCCAAACACCCTGCAGATCAGTCAGAGGATGTGCCTCCTCATGACTAATGCTTATGTGCTTAGCCCCAAAACGCAGACAGAGAGCTGGAGAAATTTCCTTACCCAAATCCCACCATGATGAATATTTCTAAGTATATGTGATGGAAGCCCTTTAGCTTCCAGATACCCAGTGGTTTGCAGAGTGCACTTCAAAACAACTCACTGTTCATCGGCAGGGCTGCGTTGCACTGAGTCAGCAGAAGCTGCCTGATACACTAAAGCAGCTCAGAGTTCAACGTGATAGAAGAAGCAGCAGGCAAAATACTGTAACTCATCAGACAATGTAAGATATCATAAGTAATAGGCAGCAGTGGCAGTCTACAAAGTGGTTTATAAAGGGCTTGATGAGTTACTCAGCTGAGCCTCTGGATTACACACAAGAGAATCATTTCATTTCTGTCATGAAGCAGCCCATCTGCAGTGTGCAAGGAACCATCCCTGCTTCTCACATCTCGAGGACTTCGGATGAAAGGGTGAGAATAGCTGCCAAAACCAGGCAACACATGGCAAATTTTTCACTTAGTCCCAAAAGAGATGATTATGTATGCCAAATTTCTATAATTGGGGAGTGCTTGATATGCACAGATGTGCAAAGCACTAAATGGACACCAATAACTGTGAAAATTTCAAGAAGTGGGCTGTGCTGATTGATAGCTGCTCCCAAATTCAAAACCAGATTTGGCTGGAGGCACTGACTTACATCTTATAAAGCTGCATTTATTTCTGCCCTGTGCAATACTGCTGAAATTCAGGGAACAAAATACCTGCAAGGGGAACCCATAGTGAAATTGCATACTGTCAGGTGCAGAAGCTACAAGCACCCACTCCTCTGAGCTTATCCCACCATAACCTCCAACGTATCAGTCCTGCTTCCTCAACAGAGCCTCTCTGGCTATTTGCCTAGGGAAATCCTAGTGCTTCAGCTTTCCTAATCTCCCTGAATTTTTCACGAGGCTATCTTCATTCTGGCAACTCATGAAAGGTCCCTGAGTAACCTACTCTCTACTTTGAATTGCTTGAATAATGCAGAGATGCAGAAGAGCCAACAAAGAACTTTCCTTATTCTTCTGAGGGATTTGAGTCAGTGTCTTTGCATCCACCTGCAACAAGGAAACTTTTGCTGCACATGCAGCATGGGTGTGCAGGACACATTACATCCCAGGCATGTGCTTCCTTGCAGGTTCATCTAGAAATGCACAGCCAGGCTGATGTGGCAAAAAGGCAGTTGGCTCTTTGCAGAGCACGCATAGAGCCAGACTGATAGCCTTCATCCAGGACTGACAGGCCTCTGGGACCTCAGCCCTAATATTTCTCTGCTTGCATAGAGACAACGTGTTGTGAAGGTCCTGCCTGGGGAGAAGCAGATTCCTGTGCTCTGAGCATAGTACCCGGATGAGACAACTGAGGGAGAAGATGAACTCTTAGTGGAAATGGCATCTGTGGTTTCAGAGTCGCACAGAGACACCAAGCATTTGGAGTGTAACCACCTCGAAATGTTGGTCATCAAAGCAACATTAATTAATTAATTGTATTTGCAGCAAAACATACAGGTGTGTCAATCTTACCAGGAGAGCTAGAGTATTCCTGGAGGGTGTTGACTTTGGGATGCACATGCAGTTCTCACTCTAGTAAAGCCCAAGCTATGCTGTGTCAGGGTACCAGATGACCTTCCTTTTCCCCTTGTATGACAGGAGGGTGAACAGCTCTCATCCCCAAGCACGGGCTCTGTCGGTGAGCCAAGCTGCTGGGCAGAGAAGCCTTGGGGCGGGGGGGCAGCTGAGCGTGAGCCACAAAGTGAGTCCTGCTTGCTGTTATTGAGCTTCTGCTGGAGAGCAGGAAGGCTCTGCAGAGGAGTCTGGATCAATGGGCCGAGGCCAAACAGTAAGAGGCTCAATAACCCTATGCAGTGCTACAGGTTGCAGGAAGAGTGGCTGGAAAGCGGCCCACAGAAAATAGACCTGGGGGTGCTGGTTGACAGCTGGCTGAACATGAGCCAGTGTGTGCCAGGTGGCCAAGAAGGCCAATGGCATCGTGGCCTGTATCAAAAGTAGTGTGACCAATGTAGGCAGAGGAGCTTCCAGAACAAACTGCACACAAATCAATATGATTTACGCAAATGTTCCGCTTTCTTTACGTAACTCGACCTCTTATATATTTTCACTGTCCCCCGGAGCGCGATCACTTTCAAACTATTGGTTATGTGCTGTAACCCATGAACCGAGCATGTATTACTATCACACAACCTATTGGGTGCATAGAGACGTCCATGAGATATGAAGACATTGCTTTTTTCTAAAAACTCCTCCTTATTTTTGTCACAGGTTTCTCTTTGTTTACATTCCTGCAGTCTGTTATCACTGTTCCTGTGATTCCTTTTCCACTGCCTGCAAATAGGTTTCTGGCTATGTCAGGCCCAGGCCTAACTGAGGCCTATTAGTATGGTTTGTCCATAGTGTGTCTTTTTTCAGCTAAGCACTCCATAGACCAGCAGGACTACAGAAGTGATTGTCCCTCCATACTCAGCACTGGTGAGGCTGCACCTCAACTCCTGTATCAAATTCTGGGCTTCTCACTGCAAGAAGGCATTAATGTGCTGGAGTGAGTCCAGAGAAAGGCAATGAAGCTGATCAAGATGCTGAAGCACAAGTTCTATGAGGAGTGGCTGAGGGAACTGAGATTATTCAGCTTGGAGAAAAGCAAGCTCAGGGGAGACCTTATTGCTCTATACAACCATCAGAAAGGAGGCTGTTGCAAGGGAGAGGCTGGCCTCTTCTCCCAGGCAACTAGTGACAGGACAAGAGGAAATGGCCACAAGATGTTCAGGTTGGACAGGAGAAAGAATTTCTTCACCGAAAAGGTGGTCAGGCATAGGAACAGATTGCACAGGGAAGCGGTGAAGTCACCATTGGTGGAAGTGTTCAAGAAACAACTGAACGTGGCACTTTGTGCTATGATTTAGTTGACGTGGTAGTATTTGGTCAAAGGTTGGACTCGATGACACTGGAGGTCTTTTCCAATGTTCTATGATTCGCAGAGTCTATGATTCTGTGATTCTAAGCTCCAGTGCCCTTTTGGACTCTTGCCAGGAGAGATGGGTTCATATCAAATGAAAAGACATTAGGAAATAATGTCTTCAAATTGCTTTGGATCACTGCCTTGCATTTCAGCTCACTGTGCCACTGCCTGAGAAAACCCCTGGCTGGACTTTGGCATTGCAGATATGCCTTCGGCATGGGGGTGGTGGGTCCTGTCTCACCATGAGGAGAGCCATTTCCTGAAGTGCATCCCTCTCTCACATAGCTCTCTGCTGACCAATGCAGCGTAGACAACAATCTTCAGCCCCCACAAGCTCATCTGCCTCCTGCTCAGCAGCAGCAGACAGGCTTTTGGCTGCAGATTTCACCAGCAGCCCCAAAGTGGAACTCAATTCTAGGACATTTCCAGGCAGCCCTGGTGTTCCAGCACCTCTTTCTCTGTAGGTTTCAGCATTACCCAGAGCTGGTTTTAAGCCTTAAGGGTTTGGTTTTAACCATGCCACAAACAGGCATACAATAGTACCCTGAGAATCACCTACTTATTAGAGGAGAAGAGTTTGTTGTGAAAGACGACAGAAGGGCCTGGGATCTTCTTTATTAAAAAATAACTTAAAGCAATCAAATTGTTAATGACAGTTTTTTTAAAACTCCGTGCTGCCATTGGTCCTGGGTGGTTGCAGGTGGGAGTCTCTGAAGCCACTGGTTGTCTGGCCCTGCTGGAGTGTGGGCTGTGAGAGTGGACTCGGCAGCTCTTGCGCCATAGCTGACATTACCAAGCACAGTAGTGCAAGCAAGGCCAGCTGGATGCTAGACCAGCAGCACAGCAAGCCATACCTAGGGAGCAGTCTGGCTTCCCAAAGCACAGCAAAAAAACCAGAACAGTTCAGTCCTCCCTCCAAATTCGAGACCATGAAACATCTGCGCTTTGCTGCCTTTGTCTATCTGCTTCAAAACAAAGACCCATATCTCTGATGGCAAAAAACAAGGCACAAACAGCCACCCTTCACCCAAGAACCCAAAAACTGCCCAGGGAAGTGTGCAAACCCTGGTTTCTCCTGCTCAACAGCCAGTGTTTGTCAGTAAGGAGAGGGAAGCAAACCCTTCCTAGCTGAAAGATGGCTTCCAAGAGGGCTGTGGTGAGGCGAAGTGTTTCTATTCTGAGCCACTTCTCCTGAGGTCTCTAGAACCCAGATGCTTTCTCAGACCTTGCTTAAACTTCTTTGGAATGAAGCTGTGGGGAAAAGGGGGGCAGCCCATGAAGACCCCCTTTCTGGGGAGCTGCCTTTTGACATCGTAACAGTGAGCTTTCAGTTTCGAGGTGGTCATAGGAAGGAAGGGGCACACAACTATGCCAAAGAGCTCCTGTTTGCTCAGTTAGGTACACCTAATTCTGCAACATCAAAAGTGTCAGGCTTTCCAGTTCTCCTCATTTCCTAATTTATTCTCCAAAGCTAAGGCAGTTGGTTTGTTCCAGTGTAGCTCTTCTCCAAGTTAGAATCAGAGACTATTCCAGCTTCTATCAACTGGGTAGTAAACCAGGACAACAGTGTATTGCGGCAGAGGAATTAGCAAATGGAAAGGAAAGTAGAATGAGGGGATGAGCATAGATGAGAGCCACCATATCTGCAGCGATTTATTTTCAATTTCACTTATTAAAACTGCTTTGGGTACAAATTACCTTTTCCCACTTTGTTATTCCTCCGTCTTGAGACTGGTTGACATGGGTGTTTTGATAGACTGCCTGGAAGCCTGTTTAATTTCCATGGTGTTTCTCTGTGGGTGCGGTGAAACCACTGCTTCAGAGAGCAATGGCAGCCACGCGAGGCAAAGCCCTTGCTTTCCCCAAAACAGGTCTGTGTTGCAGTGCCCTGAAGAACAACTGTGCCCCCACAACTGTCCTGAGGCAATGCCAATTGCACTGGCATCCACAGGGAAAGAAAACAGCAGGCAAACAGATTTCTGCTCTCTCCAAATGTCCTGCCATCAGAATCAGGGGACAAGACGATACAGATGGGTGCCTCCGACTTGCTGCTTCACGTATGGGACTGAGGGCTGCCAGGCTACAGAAGAGGCCTTGGCCCAACACTGAAACTGCTCAACCAGCACCAAACCCACACTGTCTTCCTGTAAGGCTTCACCCTGACTGAGAGGCTAATGCCAGCGTGGACCTGGAGTCAGCAGGACTGCCTGTTCTCATGATGCAGACGAGTTCCATGGCTGGTCACTTGAGACTTGGGAGCTGAGGGTTAAAAAGCTCACCTTTTTAATCCACTTAAGACCCCCATTTCAGTACTGCAGAATAAGTGAGCTTTTGATACAGTCCATAACTGGCACTCCTTCCAGCTTGCAGGATCACTTTGGAACAGGACATGGGATATCCAGTAGAGCATCTCCCACCAGTCACAGTCTGGTCTTCAACATTTCCTTGAGTCCTGCTTGCTAAGGCTTGCTCTGAGCTGGAGTAAAACCAAGGCAAGGATATTTTACAGCACCAGAATATATGGTGAGCAGAGCTATCTTTCCCATAGAAAATCAAGTTGTTGCAGAGAGGTGCATCTCAATTCCTCACAAGTGGAGAATCTTCACACCAGCCAGCATAGGATCTCTTTGTGTGGGAAGCAAAAAGCAAACAGGGAGTTTCTTCCTCTTGCACTGATGGAGACCACAAATATCTCCCTTGCAGGTGGCAAGCTGCCAGTGTCTCCCAAACGTGAGCCATGCTCAAGAAACAATCTCGCTACATTAATAGCATCATCATCAGTTATCAATCAGCTTTTTTTCTCTCCTGCCTTTAGGTCAAAAAAGTGTCGAGGACAGGTGCTCCTCCAAAGGATCTGGGTTCCTCCACAAGTTTTACATCCATCTCTTCTCCTCAGCTTGCTCATGTCGTCCACATTCCCAATGGTTTGTGAGACCTAATCAGCCAGATTCAGGAGCACCTGCCATTCTGTATTTTGGACTCTAAACAGGACATACTGCAGCAAAACAAAAAAAAGGGCACTGAATTCTCAAGTCAAAGGCTTCTTTGGGGCAATGGAAAAATACCTACTTCCCATGTTAAACTAGGATTTGTACATCTGTCTTCAGTGTCTCGCACAAGGAATTATGTCTGCCTCATCGGCAGGATTTAGAGCTGCAGTCAGCTCAGAAAGATCATGAGGCTGTGTTTACCTTCTGACAGATGTACGGGTTTATCACATCCTCTTGTTTGAATATATGTGCCCTGGAGTATATTATATATCCAAAGTGTCTTTGGGCAGAATTCCGGGAATACAACTGAGAGAAGATCCTTGCTTTTTCCTGGGTTAAGCTTCCTATCCAAGCACAGCAGGACTGATAGCACAAGGCATGCTTAAGAATGGGTTTCCTCTCTTGTACGTGTACCATTTTGGGTCTAATTTACCCTGGCTGACAGCTGCTAATCTGACAAGTACTTCAACCAGACGTGTTTTTAGAGTGCTTCCCTCGCTCATGCGTGCTGGGCTATTTGGTTGCACACTGTGGCTGTACATCTAAAATTATGGTAGCTGATAAAGTGAAGGCAGAAAAGGCAGTTAGAGCTCAAGCAAAAGCCTGCCAAGTTTCTAATAAAATTCAAAACACAGTAATATTTAAGAGCATACACGAAGCCAGCATTTGTCTGTGTTTCAGTCTGCCTTGAAATCCCCTGAGCAATCAACCCACATGGAGGCAGCTTAAGGAATGGAAAAATCAGTCACTTCTATTTCTCATGTCTTTTTTAGTCTACAAAGTACAATATGCAGTGGGAAAATGAGATCCTAACCACTTACTCTGCAACAAAAGCAATTTTGGTTGTTTTCAACTTGAGAAAACTAATGATAGCGCTTCCTAAGGCCAGTCAGGACAGAAGTCCATGGATGCCTGACCACTCACCTATCCTCAAATATGATCATTCTTAAAAGAGTGCACTTGTTCCCTAGCTCCCCAAATGATCCTTTAGTTCCATGGGTACATGTATTGTGATCCCAGAAAATTGTTCACAAGAGTAAGTAACAAAAAAATCTATTCTTCCCACCATTACTACTACAGTTCTTAGTTATTTAGTGCTCCATTACCAGGTTTTTAGTGACTTCTTGTTAAATATCCAAAAGAGAAGAGGTATTTGTACTGTGTCTGTTATTGTATCTTCCATCTCTTACAGATCAGATTTGGGAGAGCTCAGCTGCCAAGGTCCCTGTTCGCCCAGTCCTGCAATGAAATCAGTTCCTCTAATAGTAGAAGACAAACAGAGATATGGTGGGCGAGCCAGGAGGAAGGTGAAGGTCACATTTATCTCTTGTATATCACTCTGTGTCAGCACATCTGTGTGCTCTGAACGAAGCCTGGAAGGAAAGTGCAAATGTGATTCCCTGATGGCTTCCCATCCTGAAAAATGTCAGTGAGGACATTTCTCTCAACTCCAAGTGAGGAAGACAAGGCTGCTCTCTTCAGCATAACCAGTGTCCCTGCAGGCATTGCTGCGATGTGGAGGTAGGTCAGGGTGAGGCAGAAAGCCACCTACATGACCTGCGGCCATGCCATGGACACCATTGGTTCAGTTACCACACTCTTGGAGAAGAGGGGAAAGCCCATAAGAAACACTTCTCCACTACCAAAAAGTGCCTCTCAGAGGCCTTATCCAGGTCAAGATGGATAGAAAAATACTTATGAAAGCTTTAACTAACCAATGCTCCTGAGTTGCAGGTGGTATTTCTTGAGTCTGAAGATGTTAAGTTGCACCCTGGTATTCAGCACAATCCCTTAAAATCATCACTTGGTGTAATAAGACCAGTTTTCTAAATACCATAGATCACATTCTAGCTGTTTGTTTTACCAACTGTAATTCCAGTTCATGTGGTATGAGTATTGCCCTGCAATGAGAAATACCTTTCTTTGTGACAATTCTGGCTCTAAATTTCATACCTGAAGGACTAATTGCTCTTATGGTTGGAGTCTTTCCCAGTTTTCATTTTGAATATAAGGAATCTCAGATCTTTAAACAAGGCAGCATAAATCCCCACATTTCAGTAGAGGCCACTTGCAGCTCTGGCTTAAGGAAAATTTCTTTCTGTCCTCTAAAAATCCACAATTTTCTGTAGAGGAATAATGTGTATTATCAGACCTGTCCAAAATATCCCATTAAAAGTTTTTTCAGAACCCAAAACTTATCTCGCAATTATTTTCTGAAAATGTCAAGCCCTCACTATCCTCTAAACAAAATGTTTGAATACCACATTTCTCCAGACTAATTTTTACTGTATTATTTTCAGTGTTCTTATTATATCTCTATTATTATTATTGTTGTTGTTGTTGTTCTTATTGAAATATCTATTTCTCTGCCATTACTTTACATCCTCGGTGGTGCTGATTCCTACCCATTTCTTTTACTTTCCTTCCAGCTTTTCATTAATTTTTCAAAACTGTCGCAAATGCAGAGGAAGAAAGACTGCTCTCTTACTTCTCTTTGCTAAACAGCTTTCTAAATTCTGAAATGCTACAAGTTACCACAGTCATGGTTTTAGTTTTACTTTTGTCATACCAGAGATTACTTCCCATAAACCCAAGGAATTCTGGAAAAGATGGAGAGTAGAAAAAGAGAGCAGGTTAAAGAAGAAAGTAAGTAAAGAATTTCTTCCCCACCTCTCCCAGGGACTTGACAGTCCCTGTGGTCCTGTTTGGAAAGACTGAATAAGAACCAGAAAGCAAAGAAAAAGTGAAGATACTAGGTTTTGGGTTGGTTTGGGGATTTTTCCTGCATTACTCCAGCATTTTCTTATTTCAACACTGTGAGGTTTTATATTTTTTTCCGGGTAAATGTCTTTTCACCCTCTTCAATGAGCTCTACCTTTCAGATGATGTAATAACTTTTCCTATTTAATATTTCACTAGCTCACCTTGCATTTGTTTCCAAAAATAGGGTTCAGCACTTATTATCTCTGGTTATGGGAATAATTAACTCAGACAAGAGTCCTCCCCAGAGATAAATCTGCGCCACGCACTGGGTTTCCTTTTATCGCATCCCAACACAGTTCCAGAATATTTTGTGCAAAGAAAATTGTAACGACACAGGCCACCACCCCCTGCCCTGGTATTTTGGTTTCCCTATGCTCAGGGTATACCCCAAAGGCTCCATCCTGGTGAGACACTGTCTCTAAGGACGTGCTGCCCCCAGGAAGTCCAGGCACAGGCAGTTTCCTGGTTACAAGGTATTTGTCTTCCGCACCAAGTGTCCCTCTCCTGCCGGTGAGATACAGAGAATGAAAGCTCTGGGGCATTATCAGCCTAAGTCAACACATACTATTAATAATCATTACTTCTGCAGTGCATATTGCTTGGCACTCTCAGCCAGATTTAGCTCTGCTTTCTGCATCACAGTTGTACACATGCTCATTACCACGCAGTTTACAATCAATGCAATTATTTGGGTGATTACTGAAACTACAGATACGGGTTTTTTTAATCTCTTGAACCATCAGAAAAACAGGGCTAGAAAACCTCCAGGCTAAAAAAACCCCAACAATAAAGTGATTGTTACAGGGATTATATGACTTTTTTAGCCCCATACTTGCTTAAGTGTTTGTCTTTTTTCTGGTTACTGGTTATTAAGAATTACTGCCCTAATCATGCTGGCAGTAGCATTGCCAGACCTCATTTTTTTTCTGGTGAGAAGAGAAGCATATGAGTGTGAGAGTGTGGGTGCTCCTGAGCTGGGGAAAAGCAGCAGTTCAGGGCAGGACCGCTGAGGTGGGCCAAAGTGACCAGTTCAGACAGGGTCAGAGGGAATCATTGCAAAGTGCCAGCTCTTTTCAGAACATAACTAAGTTTGTTTGCTTTTCATTCTGAAGTATAGCACACTTAAGAGTCCTTTAAATCATCAGAATTAAGAGAGGTAAAAAAAAAAGGAAAGAAAACCTGGAATAAGGACAAAGCAAACAGAAATTATGTTCAGAGAATGCTCCTGATACCTCTGAATGTCCCATGCTGGAGAGAAAGATAAATGCTAAAATCTTAAACTTTCCTACTTCCACTATGTGTTATAGGCAGGAAATCGTGGCTTTGCAGGGGAACACCATGGACTCACACTGTTTTGGACAATGACACCCTGTGTTTCTGCTGTCCAGTACCCTCTCCATCCAGCCTGATACATCTGTGTCCTTGTTTGGACCATCAAATCAATGCTCATAGGTTTTTGGAAAGCCGTGTGCCTCCCAATTACTTGGCTCAGGACCTCCAAGTCGTGAGTGGCTGCCCTGGCTTTCCCTCATAAATACACATTAAGAGACACAGACTGTCAAGGAGGGAGGTGCCAAGCAGTACAAAAGATCTCAAGGAATTATTTAAAAAAAACAACTATGCCCCAAACCTCTGAGGATCTATTCCAGGTTTGAAATGCAGTGTGTAGAGCTGAACCCAGCCTTTCAGTCCAAAAAACCCTAAAACATATCAGAAACCCTGTGAAGGTCTGTTGATTTCCCTCGGGAGACACTTGTCGACTGAAGCCAGCAAGAGGAGGCTGGCGTTAGGACACAGCAGCTCTTTTTCTCTTCCCAGCAGGTTCAAATCCCACCTGTGGGTTGCTGAATTTCAGAAAGCGCACCCTCGATGCCCACTGGCTGGCAGGGGAGTCGCAGCAATGATACCTGCAATGAGGTTCTTGCAGGCTGGTCCCAGACCCCTGTGCCTCCATTTCTCACCTGCAAAGGTGAGATTTATGGTGCTGGCATTCCACTGGATGTGGAAAGATTGAAGCAATAAGCTACTGTGGGTGCTGTGAGTGAGCAAGTGGAGAGGTGATGCACAGGAGGGACAGTGCCACAAAGGTTGAGGGGGGACAGCACAAAAGTGTGTGGCCCACATGGTGACAGGGACAGGCACAGCTGCAGAGCAGGTGAAGAACAGCAGAGACAAAGGGAGGTAACCCATCTGATGTGGGTGCTCTCAGGAACCTGCTCTGTGGTTAAACTGCACAAGGACAGCTGGTAACACACCATGTAGAAAGGACCCTGCATGCAGGACTGGGAAGCAGGAGGGTTCCCAGTACAGGCAGGATGACTTCGGATCAAGGAGAGCCAGGCGGGGCTGGGTAAATGGCAAAGGGCCACTGCTGCACTAGTATGGAAACACAAGCAGTAGCAGGCTGGTTTTCTCTACATGATGCCTGTGCTGGAGAACAGGAGCTGAGAGGGACACTTAGGGGCAGCAGAGGGGTTCCCATTCACAGTATCAGGCAAACTGGAGATGCTGGATGCCAGGTCCAGCTTCACACAGCAGGGCAAAGATTTTCCTTACTGCCCTCAGACACCTATTTTTAAACTATTGCATATGCTTCCTTTCATTACCAGTCATATTCATTTGCTTTGAAAGGATGTTACAAATAAGGAGAAAGCCCCTTGTTAATTGACTGGATGATTTATTGCATCCTCCCTCTCTTAGCAGCCACACAGGCTTAAAAGCTGTAATGAGGAAAAGCTGCTCAGCTTTTGTTTGGAAATGAACTGGGTAAAGACTAATGTGGAAGAAATGAGAATAACCCCAGTTGCTGGTTACCTGTTTTTTTACTTATAGACAGCTCTTTGATGGGGAGGCCCCCAAAAAGGAGGCCCTCACTGCATTGTGCTGATCACAGGTCAAAATTTGTCTGCCACTCTGTCAGCAACGTGTTTAGTGTTATTTACTCTGGAACATCAAAATTTCATCTTGCTTGGCATCTTCTGGAAAGTGTAAATATAGACAGGATAAAGGGACAGAGATTTCCTAAAATCTTACCTACAGGCATTTTTTCAGTGAATGGAAATACCCTTACTCTCTGCTAACCCAGACAGCAACTTGTGCTGTCCTTAAAGTCAGTCCCAGCAACTGATTCAGCAAACAGGTTTCTGGATGCTTTCAGAAAGAAGGCCAGAAAGTACCACTTGGAATTGAGCTTCCCTGGGTAGTGAGGGAGGGGGAGTTAAATGATAAAAAAGCCTAAAGGAAAAGTTATAAGAAGTAACATAATGGAAAGGAGGAGAGAAAAAGAAGCAAAAATGGAACCAAAAGTTTAAAACAAGCTTCAAAAGCCATCAAGGAAGTAGAAAATAAAACGAACCCCTGATATCCAACAAGGTGTTCAAATATCTTGGTTCTGGCTAAGAACAGAAGAGGTCAGACAGGCAAACCAGAGGGATGTTATTTGGAGCAGCTTGATGGCTTTCTCTAGAGTTTAATAATAGCAACTGTATTTATATGACTAAAATGTTTTGTTAAAGGGCTAAGTACTGGTATGTCATGCTAGTCACTTTAATTTAAAATAAATTCTAAAAGTTCTCACTGGAAAGGCTTGCAGCTAACTATAAATATATGCAATATGCTGATGAATTTTTTTTTTTAAAGCAAATTTATTCTTCTTCAGAGGCACTAAATTGCACAACTGTGCAGCATTTCTGTGGCCCAAATTTTCAGAGGCCCTGGGAGTCAGGATTTCTAATTGATCTTGCTGCACTTTTTTTTTTTCTTTTTTCTTTTTTTTAGCCCTTTTGCATGTAGTGGCAGCTCTGGCTGGTTTGATGTGGGGTTTTGATACATGAAGAGATTTTAAAAGGTATATGAGAGAGAGAGATAAAGGGGAAAATGAAAAAGGAAGAGTCCTGGGCAGGGTGACACCCTTTTCCTTCCTATTACTCTTAGCACTGGGACAAAAAACTGGTCAGTCAGTTATGAGACTGAAAGCACTTACCCAGGCTTCTGTCCCAGAGCTTCTCCAAATGAGTGATGATGGCC
The DNA here is from genome assembly GCF_003031625.1 of Empidonax traillii. NCBI lineage: Eukaryota > Metazoa > Chordata > Aves > Passeriformes > Tyrannidae > Empidonax > Empidonax traillii. The sequence continues at coordinate 505,470 of NW_020955449.1, forward strand.
CCAAATGCCCACTGCACTTAAGGGGAGACATTATTTCATGAAATAAGGAGAACTGGATGGTGAGTTGGATGGCACTTACTTCCCTTCCTTCCCTGACTCTGGGAACTCATTGCTGGTGGCCAACAGAGAGCAGGGCCCAGGTGAATCCCTTGGCTCCCACAATGTGGAGATTGTCCAATCCCACCTCCCATGCCCTATGTGGCCACAGAAGTTACCTGCAGGCTGCCCTTTCCACTGACCACTTCCATCTCCTTCACAAGCCTCAGGACGGGGCAAAGAAGGTTCATCTGCATTTCAAACCCCAGCTTCTGCAAACTGACCTAGCCCTGGCCACTCCACCAGCCCCTTGGCAAGCCTACGGCCTGCAGCACCCTGCCAGGAAGGAGAAAGCAACCAGGCAGGTTTGAGACCGCAAAGGCAACAGTTTCCCCTCTTTCTGTGCTTGCAGACAGCCTAAAAACATAACCAATGGGCTTTGCATGCTCTTTCTTTGGCTTGTAAGAGTTGCTGGAGCGTGTGACATCATACATTTGTGTTGCCCTAGCAGCAGTCCCACAGCAAACCAACAGAGTTGCAGCACTGGGTGCCGAGGCCGGCAACGCCACAGCCAGGGTCACAGCAGGACTCTGCCCTCACCCAGGACACTCCAGTGAGCTCTCCTGTGGGTGGTGCAGCTCCATCCCACCGGGGCAGCTGGAGGACACGCTCCATTCACCAGCCTTTGCCAGGAACAGAGTTTTCATTGCAGCTGTTGTAAAGGATAATTATGGTGAATTCCTTAGAAGGGACTGAAGTCAGCCTTGCTAACAGATAGCAGGAAATATTTATAACAGTAATTTCCAACTGCAGCCTTTCATCTGAAATCTAAACAGAAAGCTGAAATCCCAGGCCTGTAAGTTGATACCTTGCTATATATGGTCAAAGAACTCCACGGGGGAGAAAAAGATGCTAAGTCCCTAGCAATCCTTATACACACGTCTCCAAGAAGATCCATTAACCACTGTAAAATTAGCAAGCCCGTATCGTCAATTAGCTTTGAAGTATGATTGTCACGCTGTAGCATTAAGAGCTCTGCTCTCCCAGGGATGTCTCAGCATGTCACACTCACAGCCACATGTACGACAGGGTGCAGCATTCTGTAAATGCATAGAGACATCCCCCAGCCTCATGTGCCTGTGACAGCAGTAGGGAATTATAAAGCGCTATTAACTATTGCAAAGTCATGGGGTTACCCACTGCACTCTCACAGTAAAGCACTGCCAAGCCAAGGCAGGGCATTTTACAAGACACTCACTGGTGAACAGGAACAAGGTGTTTTCTGGTATTAAGGCTTGCAAAAATGAGAGCAAAAACAACTCCCGCATGAAAATGGACTTAGAAAATCGAAAGGCATTGAAAAGTGTTGCTTAAGACTCTACCAGTGACTGTGACTTACCCTCTGTGAAGGAGTTCTAAATTTCTTTTTGTTTTTGAGACCCCTCCACGTGTCCTCCTGCAGCAGCAGGAAATGAATGAACTGCAGAGATTTATTCATAGAGGTGCTTCCTCCCCAGTATGAGGAACGTGGCTTAGCACAAGGTTCTTCTTCACAAACTGGAGCCTGGCTGGGATAGCGGCATTTTCCTGTTGCCCTCCTCTGCTTTTAGCTGAGCACTTGCTAACCTAACACCACAGATGTCGGCTCTGTCCTCTCTTCCCCTTCAGCTTGCAAACTGTTGCCTACCTCATGGCTTTCAGGTTTACTGTAATGCTGGAAGAGTCACCGATTCTGGCTTTGCTGTGTGGTTGGCAGGGTAGAGATGTTGCCTCTTAGGTGAGACACAGAGTAGGGATATAACAGCTTTAAGCTGAAGGAGGAAGATAAATATTAGAAAGAAATTCTTTACTGTGAGGGTGGTGAGGCACTGAAACAAGTCACATAGAGAGGTTTTGGATGCCCCATCCCTGAAAGTTCAAGGCCAGATTGCATGGGCCTCTGAGCAGCCTGGTCTAGTGGAAGGCATCCCTGTCCATGGCAAGGGTACTGGAACCCAAACCGTTCTATGATCCTGTGGTCCTGTGACGTATGTTTAAAAACAGACAGGCTTGAAAAACAGCATTGCAGACTTTTCTTACAGGGAGGAAGAACGGGCTCATGGCCCCTGAAGAATCAACAGCTTTGGCCCTGTGATATTAAATACTTTCTCTCACCAAGACACTGTTGTTCACCACAGAGATGGCGTCATGCTCAAAAGCGAAGAGCTGGCATTCCTGCTCTCAGCCTGCTGCATGTAGGCTTTTAACAGCTCACCCATAATGTTAACTGCAAACCAATCAAGTAGTTTGCCAACATGTATAAGCCTTGAGCTGGAACTCACAATACTTGGTCATCATCAAGACAGCAGCTTCTGCACAGGACATCTCATAGAGCAGTCTGACAGGCATGTGCCTCTGGGGCAGCCTTTCCTTTTCATCACAGTTGAATGGCTTCCCATTATTTGCAACTGAATTTCAAGAAAACAGTGGTGAACATCTCAATTAAAAAACAGAGACTATGACAGAAAAGTCAAATTTCCTTTTGTGAGATCTAACATGATGTCTCAACCTGCTTATTGTTATTCGGCAAACAGCAGAAAATTCATTTCTGCATATGTCCCTGCCATATGGAGTGTCAGAACCATGAGAACCATTTCTGTTTCAATACAAACCCTCTTTTACTTCCTTTTCTGTAACTCATGCTGTACCTCAGCAGGGCATGGTCATGAAACCACCAACTAACCACATTTTGGTCTCAGTCAGCACCCAAGCAGCAGTAATGCCAGCTAGCTATGCCACAACAAATGGTGAATTTCCAGAGTGGAAACATCCATCAGACACAGCAAACATCTTTGCAGTGATGGTAAGCAAGGAGATGCAGGCTTGAGAACTGCTGTTTGAGGGAGAACTCCCCCTGTAGATTTGGTGGTAATTACTATGCGTGGTAGTTGTTGTTATTATTATGTGGGCTGCATTATTTGGCTTATCTCACCAGTGCTGCTGCACTCACAGCAGGAGCTCATCCTGCAGGCAGCACCTGGCTGTATGCACATGCACCACCACACATCCCAGTGCAGCCCGGGGCATGATTTATATCCCAGCAAAACACAGCTCATTTATTAATTTTTGACATCTGAGAACTAAGCCTGATGGACATCAGTTCTCTCTACAGGGAGCCTGCAAGGCCAAACCAGGAGCAATATTAGACCTTTGTAGGTACTCACAGCACATTTTGGGGCAGGATGACTCAGGCCCACTGGGTTTGAGGCAGGGTACAAGCATCCTTCCCTTGAGTCCGTGACACTAAGGAGATGAGCACAGTAAACTGAAATGATGTGACAGAGGGAAGGCTGAGATGGAAACAGGGACACTATGATAAAAGACAAGCAGTCTCTGTGGCAAGAAGGGGTTTTCCAACCCCAGAGGAGGATCAGGTGTAAGTGAGGAGAGAGACCTTGAGGCCTGCTGACCCTTTCCAGCTTCCTTATGTGAGAGCCCCTTTGCTGTCAACCCTCATTCCACGTGCCTTGGAAGGCTGGCTACCTCTGACTACCAGAGCACGTTGGTCCCTGCCTGTGTACCACTGCCAAACACGTGGTGCTCCAAACACTGCACAGGAAATGTGGAAGGACAGATCTGAAAAGGAAGGCACATCTGCTAAATATGCCCAACCACAAGGTTGGAGAGAAAAAATACAAACCCCCAAAAGAGCACAGTGATATTTGCATATAGGCTCATTCAGCACTCCCCAGGTGCATGAAGAGGCAAGAGCTGTACCCACCCTTTCATGTGAATATGCAGCATTCACGGTAGAAATCCGAGTGTTACAAATATTTGTTGGATCTTCTCTCTAGAATTTCAATAGATATAACCCAGGGGTTTAGCTACTTGGGAAAACTCTTCAAGTTTAACTGTAGTCTTTTATACTCCTCTAGACTTCAGAAATGCACTGCTCTTGCAGCTGGTATTTTTGAGATTTGAAAAGAACTCCCTTGCTAAAAGAGCAGCTGTAGAACCTACCAACAGGAGCGGTAGCCAGATGATTAGTCCTCCTGCTTCAAGGCATTTTCAGCCCCAGTTGTGGCTCAGCTGGCTTCCCTCTACCAGGCTGCAGCCACCCTTGCAGCTCCTCTGGCAGAAAGAGGAATTATTCTCCCTTCACCTGGCAGGAGCTGCTCCCCAGGCCTCAGTGCCCACATCGACAAGACAAAGGCAAACCGCCTCGTGTTCCTGCCAATACACTTTCCTTTCTCCTCTTGGCGAAGTCAGTCCCATTATGAGATAATGAGAAGAAAGAAGTACAAGCCCGAAAAAAAATCCATCTCTGATGCGAGAATTTCAAAAGGCAGCCAGTTTCCAGAAGGCAAGAACTATTCTCCACATTAATTATCTGCAGAGGTGCAAGAAACTGGTTGACAATAAGAAGTTAGGTAATAAAAGCTCTGATTTAACTCATTAAGGTTTCTGTTATGGCTCCAGGTATGTGTAGTCTCAGTGCATGTGGAATTTTATTTATGCCTGCATTGCAACCACGTTTGGAGAGCACTGCTACAAGGCACAGAGTGAGTAAGGAAGAAATTGAAGGTAATTTTGTTCTGCACCTCAAGAGATGTGAGCCATTTCCACTATCACAGTATGCAAGCAAATATCCACCTCCCTCACAACGTAACCTCAAGCAATGTGACTGCACCCCCACAGCAGGATCATGGCCCAGGGCCCTCCCAGCACAGTAAATCTCTGCAGGTCACTCAGTGTTAGCGTTGCAATGTCGATTTCTGTCATCAGGGACTGAAGTAGGCAAGACTGACACTCTATTTTGTACCAGGTGTCTTCTGTAAAACACAAACCAGTAATCCCTCTAAATCTACGTGGTTTCTCCTCCTCCAGCTTTTTTAATGAAAAGCAGGTACGCTTCTGTGGAGTTTCCCATTTTCCTCACTTTAACTGAGAGCAGAAAATGCAACAAGGTAGTTGTGGGGTAAAATTCTCAATCAAACATTTCCTAAATTCCAGCTGTTGTAAAAATGACAACCAACACCCTCTGTCCCACTGGAAGGTAAGCCAAATTATCTTTACAGGCCATCCCCAGCAGTTTTGACCTATGTAGCTATGTTGTATCTTAGACTAATGGTTTAGACTAATTTGGGATGAAGCCTTTCTCGACAGCCAATCATTTATGTTCTAAATTGGTGGCCTCCATCTCAAACAAAATCTACCTGCCAGCACAGACATCCCACAGAACAAAGAGGAAAACCTCACTCAAATGTCAAGGTCACTCAGGATTCTTGGACACGCCAGTAGGTAGAGGAGGTCCTCAGGAGACGCAAGCTGAGATTTCCTGGGAGAGTTTTACCTTCTTGGATTTTGCCTCTCCTTGCCAAACATGAAGAGAAATCCCTACACTGGTTCTCCTCACTTGCAATTGCCAGGGCTGCCTGACCTGCTGTGTAAAGGGACTGATGAAGAAATGGAGGCAGGAGCAGGAGAGAGCAATCCTTGTGCTGGCATGTCTCCAGACCCACTTTGCTCACATTGCAGCACGCCCGTACCCTTGGGAGGATGTTCATGAGGAAAGGGCTTCCCCTTATGGGTCAGCAAATGTTGTGCCTTCTAGCCCTCCTAAGGGTTTAAATGCAGGTTTATTACAGGGGTGACATAAACTGGTCTGTCTCAGATTCTCCTTCGCCTACAGTAGATTCCCACCACTCCTTCGTGTTAATGACACACTGCTCTTTCTGTGCAAGAAGTCATTAGTGCAGTGGTGTTGGGGAGATAACTGCTGCCAAATCAAGGCCTGTGCTCACAATAACTGGTGCAAAGAGAACATAATTTTACTTCATTTTTAATGACCCAAATGCAAGCCTAAAGCTACCCGCATTCAAATGCGTTAGCTGAGCTCACCCGTTCTCCTCTAATTAGTCCATGTGTCTAGTCTCAAAAAGAAAAGAATGAATAAAACTTATGCCACAAATCAAAGGCCTCTGTACCCAGGAAAGGCTGGAGGGCAGGCACTACTCCCCATGGGTGTTCATGGAGATCACCACCATGCTGAGCTCTAGGTCCAAAAATGGCACGTGGCTTTGCGACTCCCACCTGCTCCTTTGCAGGATTTTCCATCACGTAACTAGGGTGCTAGAAGCAAATTCCTACTTGCAAAGAGCTGTTGCATGAGTTGCCTGATGATATACACCTTTTCAGTGTATGGGCTTTTACAGAGAAACTGAGGTGCTGAAGTGTTGTTGCTTCACCTTCTGTCACAGTTGATGTTAGCAGGGGTTTTTAAAACACTTGGTCTGAAATGCATCCCCTGCTTAAGTTTCCAGTCTCCCCCTTGCAACCCTGAACTTCAATTAATTTCTTAAGGCTTCCAAACTGGTTTATTCAGTTGCAGTTTTCCCTAATTAAATAATGTTCACACAGCTCAGTACATTTCTCTTCATGTACAGCAAGAGAATTTTAAACCTCTGCTCTAGCTGAGAGGGAATGGGTTAACACAATATTAAGTATGGAACTTTTCATGTTATCTCTTTTTCTTTCTCTCTCTTGCATGTATCCATCCAGAGTGTGACTACCAAAATGCTGACAAACTGCAGGAAAATTCATGTCAATTTAGTTCTCCTTTTACCATGCAAGTGATTTTTCTTGGCAAGGCCAGAAGTATTCTCTTCTCCTCATTGTTTTTAACCTTCCTTTGCTGCCTAGAACCAAGCCAGCATTGTCCCTGCAAACATACTGAAGCTGAAACTTGTGCAATATCAGCTCAATGCATTTAAGATACAAATGCCAAACTCATTCTGCAGCAAGAGCCAAATAACTTTTTTGAACAACCTGTTCGAAACTATCTGTTGTAAATGTGAACAGTACAACTTTGCCCTACGGTTTGGTGGGACAGGGGCCCTCTGAAGAGCACCGTAAGCACTTTGCAACTCTGGAAATGCTCTCAGCAGCAGAGAAGAACCATTCATATGAACCATTGTGATTCTGGTCCCTCTTTCATTTTTCCATCCCGCTCCTTCTTTTCCAATTTTCGTCATGCATTCATCACCTTTTACCTTACCCTACCTCATCCCCATACATGCATTTCCCTGACTGGTCTTTCCCCTACTCTAATTGCTGAGGCATAGGCATATGCAGCCCTTAGGTATATGGGCACCTTGAGATATATGCATCGCTTTTGGAGATGGCTGCAGTTGTTGTGTGAGACCATTTACTCACACCAAGAGGAAAGGGCAATGGTGTGGATTAGCTTTAGCTGAGCTGTGCAATAGCTGCAGGTGACAAATGAACTGTGTCTGTGAAGCAGAGCAGTGGCTGAACAGTGCCACACTCCCTTTGATGTATAGGATTAAGTGCCTGTTTTTTAAACCCTGAGAGTCTGACTGTATTTTCCAGGTCATCTCTGGTTTATACAGTGCATGTGGCTAAGTGTTCAAGTAGGCCGCTGTGGCTCTCCTTTCTCACTGGTGCTGGACTCTGCTCTCCTCCATTTCACACCAGAAATGTAACACCTCAGCACAATATCAACACACCTGACCATGGGATTACAATGGCTGGGGTAGAAATCAGCACTTCCCCTGCCCCACAACCACAGCCTGTCCGTCTTGCCCCTGTGCTTGTGCCCACAGAGGCAGCAGACATCACCTCTCAGAGGTTTCCTCCCAGCACTGCCAAGCCTCTTGTCCTGCCTCACAGCTGGCAGCTAATAGCTTCCCAGCATCTCCCCTAAAAATGCACTACTTTAGCAGTGTAATGAGCTCCCTAGCTTGAGTCTTTTACTGACTCCCCACAAATCACTGGAAGGACAAACTGCTGTTTTGGTTCATTAGCAAGTGTTTTGTAGAAATCTGTTTATATATTTGCAAGAGACCAACATGCTCATTCATACTAATGTAGGAATACTCGAACTGAGAAGCAACTTAAGCCTTCCAGCTCATCTTCCAGCTCTGCAGGACTGGTAACAGAAAGCAATTCTTCCCCCAAAGCATGGCAAATTCTGTGGCACACCAAGGACCAGACAGAGCACACAAAATAGTAGTCAGCATTTTTCTTAAAACCCCAGCTCTTGGAGCTCTGGGATTCAACAAGAAATTTAATTTTCACCTAAAACACAATGAGTGAAGCACACTCTGAGGTTTTAGCTCTTGGCACAGCAGAGGAAAACATCACCAGAAAGGCTCAGACAAATAAAATGAACCTCAATGGCACTGGCACCACTTTCAGGTCTTGTAACATTTTAAGCAGCTGTATCACAGATGTGACTCATGGGCTCTTTGTATTGAAAGGAGAAAGGTTCTGCGCCGAACAGAATGTGGGAGCAAAGACCAGGCAAAAGACTGTTAAGGATACATTGCTGTCTGACCATTTAGGAGCCACTCTGGGAGTCACACATGGACCACCCAAGATTTAAACTGTTGGGACTGAAGCGCCTTTGCAGTGGGCAGCTCCAGTGAACCCACGGGTGCCCTGCTTGGCTCCCACCACACACCACCCTCATTGTCAGACAAGATTCCCTCACAGGGTTGACCCCAGGTTTCCTATAGCAGAGTCCCAGACGCCTGGATCAAGTAATTTAATTGTGTGCAGTGACACCATAACAGCTTGAGTAGGTGCCTCCACGGTCAATGAAGGAATGCCTTGGCTTTTTTATCCTTACAGTCTGTGTGCCTCTTCATCTCATGCTCTTTATACTCCTAACACATGCCTCTTGGTCCAATGGTGATACTTTGTTTAGGGTCTTTCCACTGTTTATATGGGTTCTCTCAGACTCCCTGGGTGACTGGTCACCCCCTGGCCAGCGCAGAAGGTCCCAGTGCCCTTTGTCGGGCAAAAGGTCAGCACCAGTTTATGGCCCCTTGCCTGAGGTTCCAACACATTTCCCTCACCCCTGGCACAACCTGCAGCTCGCAGCTGCACAATGATGTGCACCTGCACTAGGTGTGTTCCTCAACAAGGACAGGACACAGGGATGCAGGAGAAGGAGCCCTAGCATTTCACTTGTGCTCTTTGAAGTTACTGACTTCAGAAGGTAGGAGCCCTTTGGCACTTCATATTTACAAATTAAAACAGGAACCATTTCCTTTGGCACCCAAGGCTGAACTAAAAGCCTTCCTTAAGGGTTTGAAGTTGCTGAGGAAGAGGAATTTTGGAAAACTTCAGGCTGGTTCTGCAGTTCTACTCTGCCAAATGATATGAATCCATCCAAGCTTTTGGATGTTCTGCATTAACACCCGGCAGCAGCTATGGGATGAAAGCTACTGCTGCAGTCCACAAAGCTTGGTGTGTCAGCTGGAACAGAGTAACAGGGAATGTTAGAACATTTCCCTTTACAGAGAAACCAAATGGCCCTCCTAGATTGAAGAGGACAGGTGAAAGGATCAGAAGTCAGGGACTACGTATGTGAAGCAGCAAAGGAGCTAGGAGGGGAAGTAGCTGCTTTAATGCCTAGAGGAAACTTGAAGGAAAAAAACCAAGATAACTTTGCAGCAGGATTTGTGGAGCATAGGGGGACATCATCAAGGTCCTCCCTGGAGACACCAGGACACTCCTAGCTGGCAGGCACAGGGGCCGGAGGTTTTTCTCCTGTATTGGGCGAAAAGGGCATAAAGATTGTTTATCTTTCTCAGACTAAGTATTTACAACCCTCTCCAACTTTCCCTACGTTTTCAGGATAGACTCTCCTTGCATAGGTGTCTGCAATGGTCTTGCTCAGCTGCATGTAAGAGCAGAGCAATCTCCCTTTCAGTTCCCAAGATTTGGGTTCCCATTACCTGCTCTAGGAGAGGGAGGACATCACACAGCAATAAGGAGACAGTGGTCCAAGGGAATTTTCTTAGCTCTTTTCTGCAGATGTGTTTTGCAGGTAGAGTTTGGTAAGCACAACTCCTAACCCACTGCTGCCCTAAGATCTGTTCATTAGCACCTTTGTGAGGGCTTTCCAAGACTGCCAGTTCTCAAGCGGCTGAGATACGGTGTTTTAATTGTATATAATTAAATACTGCTCCCTTATCTAGATTTCAAAGTTTACTGTTGGGGCTTTGGTTCCAATGCTCTCTTCCCCTCTAATTAGCTTCCTTAATCTGTGCAGCCTTGCTTCTTTCCCCACGGGGACAGGGCTCTCCTGCAGGGAAGCTTGGTTTGCATCTAATTATTAGCAAAGGACACAGGCAGAAGAAAAGCACTGGCCCTGTCCCAGATATCCCTTGTGAGCAAAGAGCCCAGAGTGGGTGGCCGCAGGGAACCTGTGAAGGTTGTATGTGTATGTATGCGCTTGGTCTTCCTGCTCTATCTGTAGGTTGCTTTGCATGCTGTCCCATCACACTTCTGTGGCAGAAGACCATGCAGGATGGGGGCCACCTGACTGAAGTGCTACTCTCATGATGGACACTTTTGCTTGGCTAGCACATAACAACAGGAGAGGAGGAGTTGGCAAGACCTCATCTGACCCAACGTGTCCTAAGAGACATTACATCTGGTATCATTTTGGGCAATGATCTTCTAAGCTGTTCCCTGCTGTCAACAGAGGTTACCCACTCCCACAAGCTCCTTCTGAGTGGACCCTCTTGTACTACAAGGAAATTTTCCTGCTGACTAATCTGAATTGCTTCTGCTGCTTCCTCAAGATCCTGAAGACACAGAGAATATCTTATTTCCCTTTACACAGCTCAAGACTTATACCTACCTTCCTTATGCCTCTTTCTAAATTAAACAGCACCAGTTGTTGCAGTTTCTCACCTTGGGTCATGTTTCTCAGATCACCAGTCATTTTATGTGCTTTCCACTGGACTTTCCTTAACCTCTTCAGCGTTCAGATTGCTCAGAGCTAGACACAGTTGAGCAGAGAGAGCACAAGGATGGCTACCCCCCGCTTGAATATCTTCAGGATGACATCTGTCTTATTCATTGCAAGAGCATGATGTTGTGAGCTCAGATTTGGCTGCCAGGTCACAATGGCACCCCTTTGACTTGGTTGTTTCCCTCTCACTTGAACTTGTGCAAATGACTATTCTTGCAGAAACACTTTACAGTGTCTTCTCTTCAAACTAATTCACAGCTCACCTCTGTAAATCCCCATCTGACCTATCATAACACTTCCAACCTCTATACTCTTTCTATCTGCAGGTTTAAACAGCGATTTTGTCTCTCCCATGCCAAACAAGCTCTGTTACAGAGCACAAACCTACTGAACATCTTTTCACCCCCATCCAGTGACACATTTCTCTTTCCAGACAGGTTAGATCCCATCACCCCAGCGGCCCATTTAGCCAGGTCTTCCCTATGACAGTACTCAACTAGGCAACATTACAAGCCCTTCTGAAGCTCAGTGATATGATGACACTGCTTCTCCCTTCTCCAAAAGGCTAGCATAAAAGGAAATTAGGTTGGCTTGATAAGACTTGTTCTTGACAAATACATGCTGGATGTTATTCATCTCCTTGTTATCTTTGAGGTACTTAGAAATAATGTATTGATTTATTCTAGGCTCATTTAGGTACAAAAGCAGACCTAATCTAGCTGAGCTGCTTTTGAAGGCAGCTTCTGAGCTTGCCTGCACATCACCTATTGCCTATGAAACCTTCCAGAGGAATTGCTAAGAGCCCCTCATGCATTCCCCTCATAACACGAGGCTAGATTTAGGTATGCCTTCTAGGTCTGCAGACAGGCAGATTACATCATCTTTGTCCTACACCCGCAGGTCTCATCAACACAAACATCCATTGCTTCTTGGTAGAATCTGTTGTTCAGCTACCTTCCCCTTCTCTCTCTCCATTTCTAAGGCATGAACATCCAGAACATCTCCTTCCCATCTAATTCTTGTCCAATTCATGCTCTGACTGATTCTGATCCAACGCTCCCACACTGCTCTGTTACAATCCTCCCTACTAAACTGACCCATTTTCAGGTATGATTCTTCCTGATTTCCAGGTCATTGGAAAGCTCATGAGTCAGGTAAATCGCCTGATATGCTTCCCTCTCTTTCCCCTGTGGTAGGATGATTCGTGTCTGCGGCATTAATACTGACTTTGTTTACATTATTTTTACCCTGTGTAGGGGTGATATCTTATTCCCCTAGGTTCTGTTATATACCCAGGCTAAGCTGAGGAGGAAGATAAATTTCCATAACCAAACCTAAAGTGTGAATGGAAATCTATTGCACCAAGCAAACACTTGGTTCCTGCGCAGACTCTGGTGCCAGGTAAAACCTGCTCCCTACCTGCTTGAGCCAAAGTAACAAGTTGTGTCTCAGATCAAGGCTCCCCTTCTCAATGAAACCAGGGCGTCTCTCCCTTGCTCACTGCAGCTCGATTCATTCCAGACTCCCTGCAGAACTGAGTTTTTTCTGCCTTATACGCTGTGACAGGGTGTGAATTTGTATGAGAGCTGTGCAGTGTGAGGACAGCAGAGCTGGGCTGCGCAATGGCATTGCTGAGAGGGAAGGGAGGGCTGTGGCCGAGGACGCACATGTCCTCGGAGCACAGTGTCCACAGTCTCCAGACAGGCGTGTTGCTTGCCCTTATCTAAAGGCATGCCAGGATAAGTCATCTGTCACAACACTGGTGAGAGCAGCGCTCAGGATGCATGAAGGTTTTGGGGCAGAGGATGGCAGAGCCACGGCCACATGAGCTGCACAGAGATGAAGGGGGGGAGCAAGTGCCGGGGGAAAGGCAGGGATGCCTGCACAAGTTGAGGAGCTGAGAGCCTGCCTGAGCAGTTTGAGGGGCTGATGAGTATGCTAATAGATCAGTGGAGTTATACTCCAAATTGTTTGCAAAGACTCAACATAAAACTATTTTGTTCTTCAGAATGATGCTTACTGGCACATTAAACCTGAACATGCAAGCACATCGCAAAATGAGTTTCTTACTAGGAAGCAAGCAACCGAGTTGAGAGCAAAAGAGCTCAGAGCAAATCAATCATTTTTTTTGGTATTTGTTTTCTGCTGGACCCAATAAAAAACTTCATGTCCTTCTTATGTCCCAGTCAGTGAGACAACAGCTTTGCCACCTGGTGACAGTGCATCTGGCCCTTGGGACAAGGGTCTCCGCAGGGCATACTGGTCTTGTGGTTGAATTAGAGCCATATTGCATGACCCCAAAATAGCACAGTGTGTGACTAGTGCACACCAGTGTTTTAACAGGACCAAAGAACCAAAGGAATCACTCAAGCTTTCCAATCTGTAAAGAAGTTTGCTGACAAGAATGTCATAAAATTTCAACCACCTCTAAAACAACCCCACAGGTAGTATCTCTGCATTGAACCCCACTCAGTTGGTCCCCACCCCTGTCTTCAGCCACCTCAGAGATCTGCACCCTTATCTAGAGATCTGCACTCAGAGGACCTTTCCCTGGACAGGACTTTGCTCTAAAGGGGCAGGCATATGCCATCAGTTCCATCTTTCTCCTTTCAGCACCCAATTCACAGGGATCCAGCCATACCCCCATTCTTTGTTATTGCTTTGTTTCTCATTGCCAGACATGTTTTATTGTTACTTTGATTGTGTAGGAAGGAGTCCAGATATTATGGAAATGAAACCATATAGGGACTGGATGGAAGAGGCCCATGCTGGTTACCCTCTCACTTACACAGCAATGGGAATATTTTCTCTCTTACACTAAGATATTTTTAAAACAGAGAATGCCGTTATTATTTCTTGTCGCCCAGGATCCAGCATTGCCATTCTTGGAAACCAGCACAAAGCCTCCAATGTCATTGTCAGAAACTTTATGAGTAGAGTTTCTGATATCTCCCAAGATGTCCTCAGGCTAAATGGCATTTATGACTTGGAGAGGGCTGACCTTAACTCCAGCCATGCCCAAGACTGCAAAAAAGAGAACATACCCAGTAGTACCAACACAGCGAGGCCATGCACCCAGCATTGCAAACACTGCAGCTGTGAAAGACTGTTAATCAAAGCTCCTCATCTGAGAGTACTGAAGAAACACAGGTGGTTTGGAAGACCAGACTGTGAAGGTTAAGCTAAAACTGTTACCCTATGGTGCTGGAGAACAGGGGAAGGAGCAGAGAGAAGGGATAGAGGTGACTTTTCCCTTGCATGGCAGCGATGTGCGTGTCCTTGCTAGTGAGCACGTGATTTTGTCCCTGGTGTGAGCAATGCTAGTAGAGACACATACAAACTAGATCCAGGCATGGAAGACTGTGCATCGCCTCTGGTAGGCCTGCCTGACAAGGGCAGAGCAACATCACATCCCCCTGTCAGCAGAGAGCTGCCCAATCGTGCTCTGCCTGCAGCATGTGGGATGATGCCTTTGGGCTCAGTCTTTCCGTCTGAGGAGGGTCTGCTTCTGACTCAGTCAGTTGTCTGGCAGGTCCAGCTTCTCCTCTATGTTTGGCTTAGGATAACAGCAGATGTTTCTCTGCCCATCTGCACAGATGCTTGGATGCCGTCTGTGGTCAGCTGTCTGCTTTTTGTTCTGTCACTCTCATTTTAAGCCCACAAATTCAGCCCTGCTGCTGCAAGAATACCAAGTGTCATCCACTGAGTTCAAACCTGAGGGCAAAGTGACAGAGGAAAGAAGTCTATTCCCAAGCTAGATGCACAATTTGAACTGCACTTGCATTAGGATCCCGTGAACTAATGAATTACCTCTCCCTGTTCAAGGATTTGCCACAGAAATGGATTCCACGTGCACAGGAGGGAGAAGGGCGGAAGATGGCTCTGTTGACAAAAACTGAATATCACTGCTGGTGCCAGTGCTGCTGCCAGCAGTGCTCAAACACATGTCAGGGAAAGAAGGGTCTGCAAAGGGGGACAGGACTTCTCCTATCCCCCATTCTTGTCTCCCCAGCAAGGAGCTATGCAGCAGTGCTTCACTCCAAGATAACTTTCCCATGCCAACAGGCTTTGCTAGGGTTGTTGTTTTAATTTTTAAAACAAGCCTAGATCCTGCATTTTAGAAATTACTGCAATGCATTTAATAGGTAGCCTTTTCATAAAGGAGCACAGCGGATGTGTACACAGGCCCTGATGAAGCTAATAACTACCTCTCAATGGCTTTCAGGGAGTTATTACATATTTAAGATCCAAGCTCCCTTAATCAACCACAGAGATGCAGCTGGCAGCAGTAAATTGCCAACAACAGTTCATTACAAATAAGGAAACATTGGTTTTTCAAGGACAAAAACTGTGTCAGTTGTTCAGTGAGAGCTAACCACTCTTGTCCTCACCCTTCTCCCCTGCCCCATTCACCCCCAGTGATATCCTGGAACAACTTCCTTCATCCAATGACACAACTTTGCTGCCTGAGCCCCTCCACAGGAGACATCACCAAATCAAGTTCCTAGATTTCCTGACTTATTTGGGCAAACAGCACAGTTTGCAGCATCCCATGTTCGCCCTGCCCAAGCAAGCTACAGGCAGGACTTTTCCCGCAACACCGTGACGATGTGCGACAGGAGCAGACCCACTGGCTTTTGCTCCAGGGAGCAGAGGACCAGACCAGGCCACGAGACGCTTGGAGACTCAGCTGCATGTATGTGCTTCACAGGCTTGAGACCTGTCTTGGGCACAGAACAGAGAGAAGGTCTGTGAACAACATGTGTTCACACCTCATTTCCTTGATGCCTCCTAACAGAAATGTACAGGGTTGTCCATGCAGTTTAAGAAAAATGCCCAGGGCTGGGAGATACTAAGCCATGGTCAGGAAAGACTAAACGTTGTTTGAATGAAGAGGAGAAAAAGAAAAGACAGCCCTATTATAGCTGCATCTTCCCCTCTTAAGAGGGTCAACCAGCTTTTGGCCTTCAGGAACCAAAGCAATGATACATTTCAGACCCAGAGAACTCCTCCTCGAAAGTCCCCTGGAAAGGGAAACAGGCCCCTATGCCATGCCCCAGCATGGAGCAACACACCTACTCAGACCCCTGCTGTGGGCCACAGGGCTACCTTCCATAAGCTGGACTTCTACTGGGTGGACCAGGAGCACTGGATGCTCCTGCCAAGGATTCAAGCTCTAGATCCGGGTGGCCATATTTGTACTGCCTGCAAATCCCACGATGCCAGGCAATACTTCCACTGGTGAGGGGAAAACACTCTCTAAACCCCAAGCTGGGCTCTGGAAGCAGGCCAAATAAGAGTTTAATCTTTATTTGGTCTATTTTGATATCTCACACTGTGCTACCATACATTAACCCTCTGCAAAGTTGGGGCTGTTGAGTGAGGGGGATGCACATTGGTCCAGCCAAACAAAGTGGGACCACAAAGAGTAAGAGAATGTGTCCAACAATGAAACCTGCAAAGGGGAATGTTTGTTTGCTTCCCCTTCAGCCTGGTTTACAGCTGCGTCTCTGCCGCTGCAGAAGACACCCTGCTCTTCAACTGCCTCCTAATGCAAGGCTGCCCATGATGAAGGCTTTATTTTTTTTCTCTGAAGCTGCAGGCCACAGATGCAAAACTGAGATAGAGGGGTCCCAGGGCTGAGTCAGGATATTGTTTTTACTGTTTCTTTAGAAATGCCTCACCCAGCGTCTTTTGGAAAAGGGATACTTAGAGAATCGGTACCACTTAGTTACCCTCCTGCCATAATCTATATTTATTGACATGGACATATTTAAAGGGCTCTTGGGAGGAGCCTGTATGATGTCTGGGGATGCTTCCCCTAAAAAATTAGAGGATTTAGCTGGTGATTTTGTCTCTGTTAGCATTTGGCTCCTAGATTTATGCTTCCAGAGAAATATCAAAGCTAACTTGGGCAAGTCAGATTCAGTGAGCATCTCTGTCACTTCCTAAACTTGCAGTAGACATCTCTTATAAAAATGGCTAAACTAGGAACCAGAGATAATTTGACTTAAGATTTTCCAATCATTTACAGGAGCTTTGGTGAATTATGAGTTTGACTGGTTGTCCACATAACTGTATGTGCCACCTTCTTCACTGACATAATTGCAGTAAAATCTTTTCTTTTAGGGTGTGTGTGCAGATATCTGGAATGCAGATTGTAATAGATCTCTAGTTATCTCTAAAAAAATTACAATTTTTTGAATACGAAAGAACACACTGTTTTCATATAGCTTTGCATTCACATCTGGAAGGGGTACCCCTCCTGATGCTCAAGATAGAAAGGAGAAGAACTGATGGGATATCAGCTGAGAGAAGGAGTGCTTCCTCCTCTAATATAGGAAACTGGACTTCTTTTGAATTATTTAGCATTCAGTCAGGAGATAAAAATAGCCTGGCTAGATGAACCAAGGACCTCTTCTATGATCACAATAGTGGGCAAGTGGGCAGGAAGAGCCTACAACTACACATCTCCATGTTCTCATCAAGAACACTTTAATCGTTAATGGAGATGCAAGACAAGGCTGGAGTCACCTTGTTAAGGATGGTCCCAGAGGGAAGGCTCTCTCTAACACTTTAAATCATAGTACCTTGTCCTGCAGCAATGTCTCAGAGCCCCAGGGACCCGTGCAGCACCACAGAGACTGACCTTGCTGAACCCCAGTCAAAAATCTTAAGCTTTCCCACACAGCTTGGAACGATTTGTCACGCAAACACAGGTAACCCCTTTGCAAAACACATTTAAATGCTGTTTCTTTCACTTGGTAATATGCATCCCCTGAACACACAAGCTGTGTTTCAGGAACAAGGAGTAGAAAAGCATCACCCCAAAAGGCAGAGCCAGGATAAAATATTCCAGAGGAGGACCAGCATCTTCTCCATTACACATCTTTTTTGGTAGCATCAGAATGAGATGTTTGTTTAAACGAACGAAGTAGCATGGCGTCAGCAGTTAAACAGCTATTCTGTGTACTCTGGGAAGGGGGACGTCAACAGACTGCCAAATGGGAAAGACTCTCTGGACACTGCAAACAAACAACATATTACATAATTAGGCTTTTTGGGAACCAGAGGAAGGTCTCTCAGAGGATCAGGGTCCTTCCAGTGCTTTCTAATTTTACTGGGACTTACCAGCAAGCCTGCCTTCTAATAATAGAGGTTTGTGCATGCTTTTCTTTTATCTTCGTGTCTCCCTGTACTGCCCTACCTTTGTTATTAGTGCCCCAGAAAAACACATCTTACTCAATTTTACCAAGCTGATTGATACAGACCTGAATGGCAGAGCTGAAGAGCCACTAAAGACCTTTAGAAAGGGCAGCAAAGACATCTCTTGGCCAACAGAGCATGGGAAAAACTGAAATTTTAGAGCTCTATTGAATCCAATGTGCTAGGGCATTGCACCATTCTACATAACTGTGATTTAGCTAAAGCACAGGCACTATCAAGCAATGACAGAGTAAACAGGCTTTAGCTCTATAATCCACATATTGTGCTAGCATATCTTCTTTATTACCACTGGGGCGAATTCTTCCAAGGGAGGATGCCTGTAAGCAGCAGCTCAGTGTCAGGACCACTCAGCTTCTGTGCTGCAGGGCTGCCCTACATTTGTGGCTGCAAACATGGGCCTGCAGGAAATCTTCTGCAAGTCAGATTGTACCTTCCAACACCTAAACATGGACTGTAGCACCTAAGTTTTAGACTAATATGTACTGCCTTTCAGACACAGTTTGGAGTATGTACAATGAGTTTCATACTGTGCATGTCCTCTCCCACCTGAATGGAGAAAACCCCCCAGTCAATAATTGGCCCTGCAGTCAACCATCTCCTTACTCACCATTCCCCAAGCATCTGTACCACACTGTGAACTCCTAAAATGGTGCTTCCTGTGTATCATCCCTCCCTGTGATTACAGGGAGAGATAGTTCAAAGGCAATAGAGATACGATGGCATCTGCACAGAAAAAAAAACACACAAGTTTCCAAGAAAGCTGTTTTCCCCTGTTTTGTGCCTGCAGTGCACATACTGACAGCCAGTAAAAAGAGGAAGGAGGAGGCTTGCTGTCCTGGTGAGGGCACACCAGCACACCCCAGTAGGCCAGGCAGCAGACCCAGCAGGATGTGGTCAGCTCATTTCCAGCACACCCCTTGGTTACTGCCCTGTTGGCAGAAGTCAGTAGTGGATAGCATAGTGAAGGGAAGGCCACCACCAGAGGCAGTAGGCACAGCAGTGCCAGGAAGAAGGCATCACCATCCTACTGCAGAACCCCACATCACAGATTGAGCACCAACAGAGAGCACAGACACAGGTTTTGGATGAAGGACAGCACAGAGATTCTGACCAGAGTGATGGATACAAGACAAGGGGGAGTCCAAGCCCCGCTGAGCACAGTTGCAGAGCCTGTGTGTTTGGCCTGCCATGTAAACATGTCACATCCTATGAGAACTGAGAACAAACATCAAAGTCTAAGTACTAGTAGCCCAGTTTTGCTAGTGCTGAGTGACCTGGATAAAAACTAAAGAGCCTGGATAAAAACTAAAGAGCCTTTGGGAGATATTCTTATAGCCTAGTTTATTGCATCTCTGCAGACAACTCCCTGCTTCTCCCAAAATGGGAAAAATATAATCAAAGAACTGCATTCCTCTTACTACAGTTATCATTCAGGAACCAGGAACCATGTGCTTTTGACCCTTGTGTGAGCAACACGCATGTTCTGGCCTCCAGATTGCTGGAGCTGTGAACCTCTTGCTCAGTTCTTCCCTGGGAAGTCAAAATCCCAAGTGGTATAAATCCTTTTTTCTCCCCCCTACTTTAAGAAGTTTTATGATAAAATTTCATTCTCCCTCTGCACATGTAGCAGAAAAGGTAACAGACAGAACACAAAGACCACTCTTGGCACTCACCATGGGTCCGTCTCAACTTCCAGGAGACCACAGTAGCACAATACATGACACTCAAGCCAACAGTTAGCTCTCCTCCGACACTGCAGTGCCCTTTATCAGTGAGTGCTTTAAGTTCTATGCAGTGGTTTTGTGCTACACAGGTAAGTCCCTGTTGGCAGGGACTGATCTGCCAACACAGACTTCGCTGTAGGAAGAGCCTGAGGCTGAAATAACAGGACTCCCAATGCCTGCTCCTCCCAGAACACCAGCTGGGCAAGGAAATGTCTTTGTGACATACCCAAGGATAGATGTTTTCTACCACGATTTATTGAGCTAATTTATATTCTCCACATAATGTAATAAGGGTACAGGGCTACTAATTTTTTCCACTATCCACAGAGCAACACTCTGGAGTAGCTTTCAGCCTCTTTTTTCACTCGGCAAGCAGCCAAATGTGGCTGCAGTTGCATCCTAACCAAGTGACTTCCGTACATGACAACATTTTTTCACGACATGTATTGGACAATGACCCAGACCTACAGCCTTTAGAAGAGGAGGAGGTGAAATGACCTTCAACAAAGCTCTGAGCAGTAGAACTGATTGTGGCCCAGTCCTGGATGACATGACCCTCAACAGGAAAGGGGAAGTAGGTACCACAATTCATACATTCAGTTTAAGCCCTTCGCAAGACAGGTCCTTGTGACTGGGTGGTCATAGGCATCTTGGTTTTGTTCTCTGCTCCACTACAGAGCTGAGGCTATAGGGTCTGCTCAGCACATGGGTACAGTGCAGGAGGTTGGGGTCCTGCATCAGTTCCACCTCCCTGGTGCTGAATGGTGGAGTGCCCCTGACCAGGCACATTCTGGCCTGTTAGCAAGGCAGGAACGCAGCATTTCAGGCTCCCTGAAGCACATATGGTTATTCATGGTTTACTGCAATATGCTGGCACCCAAAAACCTCTAGTGCAGCTCTGGGAGCCAAGTGCATTTCATTTCAGGAGAAACAGAGACTGTAAGAAAAAAGTAAAGCCTTCACTTACACTATCTCATCATTCTGGAACTCCAGCTCCCCACAGGTGTCTTCGAAGTCCTCTCCTCCACCTTTGGCTGAGCCTTCAATGGTTTTGTAGGGCACAATAACATTTCCTCGTGCACCGGAGGTTCGCAACACTTTCACTTCCATGGTTCCTACACTTTCACTGATGTGTGTTACTGGCTCCTCAAAGGTGAAGATACCAGCATGGTCATCATCAAAAATGGTGACAGTGGCAGTAGACGGTGATCCCAAGCAGGCGAGTGTTGAGACACGACTGGCCTCAGGGACGCCCTCATCTGAGGCCTCAGTGCTCACACGGACATTGCTGAGATGTACCAGGAAATTCTCATCCTCCTCAAATATGTCATCATCGATTATGCCAACACGGATTTCCTTCTGAGTCTCTCCAGGCTTGAAGACCACTGTCCCTTCAGTGAATTCGTAGTCGGAGCCGGCATTAGCCGTTCCGTCCTCTGTCCGGAAGTCAACGTACACTGTGTTGGTCAAGTCGCCTCCCCGGCGAATGATGGTCAGGGCCACAGTGCCGCAGTTCTCCAAACACTGGTAGGTACCCTGCTCAAAATAGAGCTTGCTGATGGGATCATTTTCGGTCACCTCACTGTTGACCTCGTGCATGCTGACAGCTTTGCGGGCCTGGTCTGCAGCATGTCTCTTCAAGATGTTGCCAGCTCCAGTCATGAGCCGAGTGGCCTGGATGCGGTAAAAGGCCCTGCTCTTCTGTTGCTGGCTCAGGACCTGGTAGTTGGCCAGCTCTATAAGCTGTTCAATTTCCTTGTCTGGGTGCTTTTGTTTCAGCTCCTTCAAGATCCGAGCCATTTCCCTTCTGGCTTCCTCATCATCCTGATCTTTCTCGTCCACTTCCAACACCAGTGTCCCATCCAAAAAGTTCTCCACATGAGAATTAGCAACCTTTCCGTCCATCTCAATATCAGCTTTGGAGGAGGGCCGGTCACCTTCATGCTCTATGATCATGCCTCTCTGCTTGCCAGCTCGGTATTTCTTGTAGACGTACTTGTAAAACAAAAGCCTCCTGTCAGCTATCCAGGCAAACACCACACAGATGGGGAAGAAGAAGAAGGTGAGCAAGCCTTCCCAAACCTCCACAATCCCAGGTGAAGACACAGATAAAATAATGTAAAGCCAAGTGTAGGCAAAGATGCTCCAGGCTGCCGTAACAAAAAACACTCGCAAGTGCTTGATCTTCCTTATCTCTCCATCTGGAACCACGTACACACATATTGCAATTATGACAAACATGTTAAAGGCAGCACTTCCCACAATCGTGCTTGGCCCCAGGTCCCCTGCTGTGAAGCCGTGGCCGCACACTTCGATGACAGACAGGAGAATCTCAGGGGCGGATGAGCCCAAGGCCATCAGTGTGAGATTGGAAACAGTCTCGTTCCAGATCCTCACAGTGGTTTTGCTGGTCTCGCCATTGGGCTTCTTGATGGTTATTTCTCGCTCTTGGGATGTAATGACTTCGATGGAGGACATGAAGCGGTCAGCTATGATAGAAACTCCCAGGAACATATACACCATCGCTACAAAATACACCGTTGCCCGAGCGATTTTGTCACCAAATGAGGGGTCTTGAGGTTCCCATATTGGTAAAATCACACCCTTTTTGCAGATGTACGAGCCAGCGCACTCCTCAGTGTCGTTCCCTGGCAGTTCACTGGGGCTCTCCGCATGTATGCCCTCTGCATGGAAGAGCAGCAGCAGCGCAAGGCTCAGGAGCTGAAAGCTCACCGGGAAGGTGGGTGGGTGAATTACTCGCAACATGGCCACTTCCTCCGAACAGATCCCAGACATCCTCATCCTGCAGAGGCAAAAGGAAAGATGCATTAGGTGAGGCCAACCAGAGATTACAGATTTTCCTCTCCAGCTTCTTTATTTCCCATTTTTCCCAAACATATAGTCAAGTTATCCCATTATGCAAGAAGACCCATCGAATGAGCCCACTTTGTTATGATTACTGATGTTTTCTGTGTAGGAATTATCTAGTTCAGTCACCTGAACAAGGGTGGAATCAGATGCTACCAGTGGGATAGCACCTACCCCCTTTAGCAACTGTGATGTTTCTTTCTCTTTGCTGAAAGCCTATTTCAACTGCATTTTCTTTTTCCTCATCTAATTAAAGCCCATCATTCTCCTTCACAGCTGGCAGAAGTGTTTCCCATTTCAAAATTACAGTGCATTCTCTCACTGGAATTCAGGGTAAGAGCAGGAGATGGCAGAGAAATCTACTATCCCCTCATCATGTTTAAAAAATATTTTTATACTTGCCATTTTAAATCACTGTAATCTATGTATTTCACAGTCTTTTCTTGCTGACAGTCCTCCTAAACATCTACTCCGCATCAGAAATCTGCACAAAGTGAACTCTCAAGCCCTGGCAAAACCTTATTCTTAACAGTAACTTGGTCATAAGGTGCACCAGAAGGACAGTCTGTAATTAATGATTTTGGAGCCATTCCTTCCACAGCGCATCACTTTGCACCTTCCCAAAACTGGAAAGAGCCCCATATGCATCGAAGCCTGGCTCTCTTGGCATGCTTAGAGACGAAACATGTCCCTGTGCTCTTTTCCCACTTGGTCAGCTTCGATGGCTTCCCCTTCAAGGGCCTTTCTCACTCCATTTACAACATCAGTCATCAGGCATGACAGCCATACTTGCCCTTATCCTGCCTCAGGATTTTCCAGCAACTTAGAGGAGCTGTTAAAGAGGTTTGTAGTTAGTTAACAGTGCATAAACTGACAGAACAGATGCCTTTAAGTACAAAGAGATGCTTAGTGCAAAAATCGAGCATGCTCAGTGTTACATTCTCAATTTTACCAGCCAATAAAAGCCAGATCCCTAGTTATTAAAGCTATATTTTCTCCTTAAGGAGAGCCTTTGCTATACTCTGCTTCTCCAATCCAAATTAATTTAATCACGCAGTGCTTGAAATGTTTCTATGAAGAGAGGAAAATGAGTACATCGATACCTTGACTTTGCTGGAAAATACAAAAAGCTGAACTGGTTTTGCTCATAAAAACCCACACCCTTGAAAGGAAGAAAAAAATGCTCAGCCATGAAAGGGTTTAACTTCTAAGAGAAGGATCTCATTTCCAGGCCCGTACCAGAGATGGGACACAAGCAAGAAACCAAGTCAATGCCTCCTCAAGCACAGTCTTTGCAGCGCCTGGCAGGTGTCACCCTACCATTTGCCATCTGCCTGGTCTCCAGCAAAAACACACCAGGTCTGACAGCTCACAGCTGCATGCACTGGGAGACACAGATCAACCCATTCACACTAAAGGTGGCACCCAGTGACAGCATCCCAGCTGTCATCTGGGCCCAGTCATAGTGATCGGGACCCAAATGGAATGGCTAAGAATACCTTCCCTCTTCCTTCTGAAAGAAGTCTTGTTTCACAGCACAGCTTGGGACACAGGCTGCCTTTCCAGCCACAGAACAGGCTACACATGCTGCATTGCTGACTGCAATAGTACAGGCAGGCATTCCTGAGGAGAAGCATTTGCCCTCCTAAACAGGAACACACCAACACCTCCTTGAAGAAAAGCACCTGGTCACCACCACCATCTCCTTCTCCCCCATGACAAATCACCCCTCCTTGTTATGGCAGGGGCATATTACACAGAGACAAGGCTGTGCACAAGTGAACACCTGACTGGAGGAAGCAATGGGTACCATCCTGCACCCATGTTGTGGGATCTACTCCAAAGGAGACATTGTAATGGTGGATCAAAGCCCTCTCCTCTGTTTGCTTTTATTTATGGATGCTGTAGTAGGATTATTGGTCTGGAAGAAAAATACTGAGAATTTATCAAGGCAGTTTTATATAAATGACATTTTCTCACCAGGAACTGTTGGTCTGCCTCCAACCCCCGCTCCCCAGTTTTGTAATTAAGAAAAGAAAAGGGTACATAGTGGAGGAAATAAGTAAGTCAGAGAGCTGGGTGATAAGAACAGATAAGATGAACAAGAAAAAGCAAATCTCTTGTAGAAAGATAGATTTAAAAGAAAGTTGTTTGTGTTGGAAATCCTGCAAATGCTACAAAAAAAAGTTCTTACTGCTGAATTCAGAAGCCCTAAACGCTGCACCCCTGATCACAGTCCCTGGGTGCCTTCTGCTTTCTCAAATGCAAACTGTAATCACTGCTTACAAATTCAAAGTAAAAAAAAAAATGAAAACATGACGTTTGTAAAGAAGAGTACCTTGTTGTTGCAGGCCATTCAGCAGATAGCTAAGTTGAAACAGATGTGCATTCATGGTCACTGAAGTATAGCTGAAGCATGAATTAGTCACCCAACATCTGTACTCTCATGTTTCACATTGCACCAAACCAAATCACAGAGACATTTGATAAGGGGGCTGTCAAAACACAGGCTGACTTGGTACCTACTCTGTTTATCCCAGATAGCTTGTAAGTGTAGCTTTGTTTCCTTTTTAAATATGTAGGTTTAAAAAAATTCATTGTGGGCATAAGATATTACTCAGCTCCATGGTTCTTCACCCTCTCCCTCTAAAGGGTAGTATTTTCTTCAAAAAAACTCAAGAGCATCCACCTGCCCTTGTTCAGGTAATTTTTCTCCCTGTGGCAAGTCATATCCCTGCACATGTACAATTATTCAGAGCAATCAGGCATTGTGAAATCCCCTTGGCAAGAAGAGGAAACAGATGGTTCTAGAAAAAAATATTATGCTTTGGGTCACTGATTTAGGTCATAGGAGAGTCCCATCACAATTTGGACCAAGTCTACAATCTCAAAAGGAAGTCTTACTGGAAGTCTCATCCAGAAAAAAAGACACGCATCAGATCAAATTAATAAGTCATTTGAACTTTATTTCCCATGTTCTTCCCTTTTAAACATTCTAATACAAGTTGATTTGGGGTTTGTTTTTTTCTATTTGGTTGGGGTTTTTTTAAATCAAGTCCTATATTATGTTAAACAAGAGGAAAAAAGGTCTAGAGGTTTGCATCTGAGCAGTCCATCTTTCTGGCATTTCCAACCAACACGTCATGTACAAACAATATTTTTCCCTCAGATGGCAGGAGGTAAGAAATGTGGAACTTTTCTAGATAGCTCAGAGGCATAAGAAATGGTTGGAGCTTTGGAAGAGAAATCCATTGGCTGCATCAGTGTGCCTTCTTTGAGCAACAGTAGTGTCCCCCAGCTCTCTGCTCTACTTTCTCCATCATTTTGTGGTGTGGTCATCAAACAAGATTGACATACCATCACCAGCTTTCCTAATTAAACCAATTCACAGTGAAGCTCAGGAATTAGGGAGGGCCAGAAAATGTTTGTCCACAACATGCTAGTTACACATATGCAGCCAGAGCCTGACACTCAGAATATCTCAGAGAAACAGCTGCTATTAAATCATCATAATTTCTTATCAGTACAATCCCAAATAAACAGCTTGGTCCCCAGAGACCCTCTTACTCTGCATTTGCCTAGGGTCTCAGCCTGTGGTCAGCACACTGTGGTAGGAACATTCCCAGACAAATCATTTACATTATTCTATAACGAGAAGCAAGGTTACTAGAAGAACAGCCCTCCCTCCAAACCCAGCTTTGTTAGCTTTTCATTAAGATGTCTCAATTGCATTTCCCATCCTGGCCATCAACAATAAAAGCAAGTGCTGGTGCTGATGCTGGCAGCCCTGGCAAACTCTGCCTGCAATGGTGCTTGTGGCCTTGGGGGTACTACCCCAAAGCCTCTGGGATCAGATCTATCATAGCAGCACTGGGCAGAGACACAGGCTGCTCTGGAGCTCGGTGCTGGTCTTACATGTGTGGTGAAAAATCCCAAACCACCATCCTGGGCCAGCACAGCCCTGCCATAAGCACTACCTGATGCTCAGGGAAAGCACCTAGAGCCCTTTTTACCACTGCAGGAGTGGAACTGTCTTGGGGCTACTGGAGAGCTTTAAGGGAAAGCTAGAGCTAGCCAGGAGAGACAGAGCCCAACCTGGGTTCTCCTGAAGTTGCAGCTGAGCCCCTTCTCTTTTGCAACGAGCTCCCCAGGGGTGCCAGCAAGCCGCTTTGCACGGTAAGGGAGGAAAGCCCATGAGAGGCTGCACAGCAAGCTCAGTTTAGATGTAGCTTCAAGGCAATGGACTAGCCTTTATTCCAACCTTGGTGTTGTGAAACACCAGGAGGGCAGTTGTTGCTTACAGCAGGGCTAGAGGGCTGCAGAGATACTTGCCTCCCTGCTGGACATGGGAGCTCTAAGTTTTACAAATTGGTAGGAGAGAGCTCATATTGCCAGCTCATACTCCTGCCCCCCAGCTCAGGAGCTGCCAGATAGGGAGGAAACAGCCTTTTAGACTCTGCTCTGATCTTTCTCTGACAGCATTGCTCCTTCAGGCCGGTTTGTCGCTGCATGCAAAATGAGCCTGAAAGCTGCTCTGGATTTAAACAAAGCACAGCTTTTGCTTTGCTGCAGCCCCCCAAAAGTCCTAGCTCCACTGGGGCATTTCAGCCTTGAAATATTCACTGTAAGACCCTTCCTATTATTTTCCTATGCCTTCGTATCACACACAGGTCTATGACCACTGGAAGCACCATTATTTTTAAGAGTACTGAAAAAACACTAATCCAGACACTTTAGTTACAGAAGGATTGGGCAAGGAAGAAAATGGCCTGGGCTCACAAGGAATGAATGGCCACACAAAGAGAGACTGAGAGACTTTCCATGGGGAATTTTTTTCCCAGCATTCAATAGAAAACCTGTACAGAGCAGCTGTAACACAGCAGTGTTCGCACCATTACAGCCACTGCCGATGCTACCCCACTGTGACATCAGTTCATAATAAACACCACTACTGTGGATTTACTGGAAGCTTGTATGGAAGAAGGTGTCCTCACAGCTGTCCTCCTGGTGTACAGAAGGTTGGAGCATTACCCTCTCCCCACAGGGTGCATGGTTGCTTGCTGGGGCCAGTAAAAAGTTTGCTGTTCACATGAGAGTGGCTGCTTTTCAGCATGATGTGGGAACACAACCAGGAGCGTGTTGCAACACCATGGGGACTCCCAGACAGCCCTTCCACATCCCACAGTCAGAGACAGAGAGGACCTTTTCCTAGTGAGAGAGCACTGGTGCAGAGAGACAGAGAAAGCAGCTCAAACTGCCCTTTGCAAGTGTCAGAGGCAGGAGAAAGACAGTCTCCCTTCAGCCAGAGGGGCCAAAAACTGACAAAGAAGCAGCTAGTAGTTACTGCAAGGCACAGCCAGACTGCAAGCTAGACAAACAGAGCCTAAGAGCAAGTTGGCTGCTCATTCTTCTTCCACTGTCTCTGGGGAAAAGACATCAAGCCCCAAAAAGGCAGGCTCTCCTGGCCAACAAACGTCCCCGACCCCGCCATGCCCTAGGCTCCTACCCCATGGTCAGACCTGAAGTCTCCAAGTCGCAGAACCTCCTTCCCAGCTTCTCTTGCAGCAGAGTAGCACTTAAAGAGCCTACTGCAAGCAATAACCAGAATTCCCAGGAGAAAGCACTGCATACCTTTCTTCCACACATGGGACTTACACTCACTGTCCCATCTCTGGAGGGTAGTAGACCTCTCCTCTCCTACTGACTCTTCCTGGTCCTGCTGAAGCCTATACACCATGCCTCATTGAAAGCAGTAATCTGCTTTACAGCAGGCAGCTTGGGCAAAGCCTGTACTGTGAAAAAAACATGACTATTGGAAAGAAAAACCCCACCAAATAAATTGTCTGGTCTCTGACCATCAATCAGCAAACCAGGCAAGAGCCCAGGTCCAGCCAAGGGACACAAAACGGATGTCAACAGTCATGCAAGGAGGTATGGGGTGCTTGGAGATTTATCTAGGCAGCCACTGTGCTGGCTTCACTACTGATCTTGATGATGACCCCATGGCACAGCTTTGGTAAAACTTAGCTCCTGACAGCTGTGAGATTTAGCCATCAAGGCAGGAAGAAGACCCTACCCCCACACTGGCTGAACATCCAGGCCAATGGAGGAGGAAAGCTGCTAAGTCCAAATACTCTGTTGCTACTCAGGGCTGCACAGCGTGACAGCACTTTAAACACAGCTTGGAAAACCCTTGGCTCACTTCCCTGCTCCAGCTCTGCCTGGCTCCTGCTTCCTTCCACCCAGCTCTGCCGCTCCAAAACAGGCACAGCCTGTTGGCATCCCCTGCCCATGACCCTCCAGATCTCCACATCAGGAAAATGATTTCCAGGCCATCAGCATCCTGATTGCATCAGTACAAAAAACATCAAAATCTTTCCAAATATAGTCAGAGGCACAGGCCCTCCATGGATCCAATCAAGTAAAAAACACATCAGGCCACCCTGTTTTCTGTAAAGGACATTAAAAAGTAAGAATAATTATCAGTCTGCAACTGATTTTTCCAAGTATCCTATCTCTTCAATGAAGAATCCAATCTCCTCCCACAATGTCCCCAGCAACTCTCCAAAATAAACAGATAAATAGAGAAAACAAAACATCCAGGACATAAAATTTCAACCATATTGGTGAATTTGGGGGCAGTTTGCAGAGAATGAGCTTAGAAGTATTTGTCAGGGAGATTAGAGTCTTGCTTTTCCTGCATAGAGATCAAGTATCAAATTGTCCCTTTCCCCCACGACTCAAGATTTCAGCAAGGAATATGCCAGAAAATAAGAAGCAAGGGAGAAATATACTACATTTCTACATCTCCCTTCCTACTTGCTGCTGTCTCCAGACCGTATCTCTATCCTTACCACCTGCCTTTGGTCTCTTCTTTATCAAGCAGCATCAGGCTCTTCCCTATGATTCCTCCTCGGTTGCGAACACCTTCCTCTCTGCCTGGGGATCTCCCTTGCTGATTTAAGCACAGTGCAGTCTGCCTGGTCTCCATCAGCAGCGGCTTTGAGGCTGCCTTGCAGACAGACTCCCTGTGCGATCTTAGGGTAGCTCTTTATCTCCCTGTGCTCTGTGTCTCCCTATGTAAAATGGGAAGAGCATCTCCTGAGAGTGCTGGGACAATAAAACACTGCTAATAAGCCTGAGGTTCCTGGGTAGCCTGGGAGGGAAGTATCTTCCCAGAGGTGCCCCAAAGGGGCCAGAAGGGAGTAATTAACAGGCCTGTTGCTTTCTTCTATGCCTGTGTCCATTCCTACCTCTGGGACTACTTTTGCATTGGGTTTGTAGCTGTGTGTGGGTCCTCTGTGCAGCAGGATGCTCTCCTAGTCTCTGCAGGAACAGAAAGCTTCAAGGGAGCAGAGACAAATCCCCAGCCCCAGCTCCCTGAGACCATCCAGAGATGAAGAGCTGGGAGATGTCCATGGGAACGTGTTGACCTGTGATTCAGACATGGTACTACACAGAAGCTGGGCAGGTTAGTCTGGGCAAAGGCTCACCCTGGCATGCTTCATCCACCATCTACATGACTGGCCCTGGCTGGGGAAGAGTGGCAGCACCTCCCAGGAGAGTCACCGTCCAAAGGCACAGCTCTGGCACGGCTGACTCTAGAGGGAGCTGAATGCTAGTGCTGAGCAGACGCCCAGCTTTTAGACCACCAGATCTCAGGAAAGGGAATCTAAGCCAAAGTGTGTGCCAGGCCTTCATTGCCTACCTCAAACACAAGGTTAACCACCTCTCCCTTCTCCTCAGATTCTCCCTCCTTCTCTGTCTCCCCAGGAGCTCTTTGCAGCACCAAATCTCACTTCTATTTGTAGCCAGGTTTCCTTAGGAAGTCGGGCATATGAAATCACAGTTTCCATGTCTGTCTGTCGGTTCACATCGCTCCCCCTTCTTTCCAATTTCAGCTAAATCACCAGAGGGATAGAGATAGCAGAAAAAGCCAAGTTCCTACAAGCTTCCTGAAAATAGCTGGAGAGATACCTCTGCAAGGGAAAGACTGGTCAGTGGGGTCAGCCCATACTGGATGCCAGAGTCTCAACAGCACAGCACTCTGAGTATCCTGCAGCAGACCCAGGTGGAGCCTGGCTTTGCACAGCTGTGGGCACCAGTGTCCATGAGCTGGGAGCACATGCAGATTATGGCATGTTGAGCTTGAACAGGGCTCCAGGTTGTTCCCTGTACCAGTCGCAAGGAGAGCCGTAGACACGTGTTGTCTATGACCAACTTGTTGGTTGGCTGTCCAGTGGTGCTTGTGTCTTGAGGATCACTAGGCTTTATTACAGGATCTAAATTTCTTTGGGATGCTGGAGAACAATGGCTTTACCCTGGTAAGCCATCAGGACGGTATCCCCTCAAAACCACAGCAGAAAACCAAATTCTGTCCTAGATGCAGTGCCAGAAAACTGCAACTCTGAAAGCCCTGAGCAGATCTGGACACTACAAAAGGCAGAGAAATGGCTGTGCCTTTACAACATCATTTAAAGTGATGTAGAGACTCCCCAAAGCAAGGACATAAGCCAAAGTTTGTGCCATGTCACGTACAGCAGTACCAGGAGAGAAAACTAGGTGCAGCCTATATAAGTCTCAGGAGCAATTCACAGCCAATAAATCACAAAAACCTTAGCGAAAGTGGGGGTAGAGAGAAGAAAGCAAAGTTTAATCACCTTAAAACTGTGTTACTTGGTGTTGGCATTCAGAGATGCTTGACATAAAGAGTACTTCCAACCTCCTCAGGTATCTTGAATGCAAACCCTGGTAGAGAGGAAACTTTGGCCAACGTGGCTTCCCAACTCTGACTTGGGAGTTGTTTACGTCTCCAGAGAAACAGAGCTGGTGTGGTGTAAGAGGAGTCAGACAATGTATCAGCTTTCCTGGGGAGTTGGTGGTGGGGGTTCATGGTTTGGTTGGCAGGTTATGGCTCAAGAAATGCTACGTTATTTTCCTATTTGGACTAAATGTCTGTGTTGAACAAGGGACAAAGCTGCTACTGAAGAATCATTCAGAAGGAAAGGGGAGAAAGAAATGCTTCATAGATGCTCCCAAGGGACCACAAATCCCTTTCTCTGGCGATATCCACCTTCCAGCTAAAGCCATATAGAACAGCTTTTTTTTTTTTTTTCCTGGTTGCCACCATCACATCAACATGCAAGTGTCCCTGCTTCCCTTTTCTAAATAAAAGTGCATCTCTTCTCTTTGTGGGGTTGACAAAAAGCACATGAATACCTAAGCAAGTGTCAGGAGAGCACTCAAAGAATCCCAGCGTCTCTTAGACTTCATTTCCATTGCCTGACTAGCAAATTTTCAGTATCTGGGACTGGAGGAACATCTTCCTGCAAAGTGCAAGGAAAGAGGTCCCCTGACATCACACACTTGCACCCACATGCCTGTGACCTTGTGGGTTTACTACAGCTTTCATTTTCAGACTCCAATTCTCCCTAGTGCTTGCTGCATTTCTGCAACATTTTGGCAGTTTGCTTTCGCCTTTGAGACAGAGCAGAGTGTGGAGTGGTTTTGCATGGCTCGGTGGGGAGGGAAGCAACAAGGCTGCGAATAAAGAATTAAACTCAAGATGACGGAAGAGCCCCAGCCATGCTTCCACCTAGACAAAGCCTGCGTGATGAGCGCTGCTTAATGCCAGCCCCTAATAACACATGATGCTCGAGACGAAAATGGAAATTTCAGCGTGGCTGCAGGTGCCTCCGACCACTCACCTCAGGAACCGCTTCAAGGCAGGAAAAGCAGCCCTGCCCGGAGGCACGCACAGCCCCGGCCAGGCGGAGGCACCGCACCCCGCCGCGCATGGAGGGATGCGCCCGTAAGCCCCCCGGGGAAGGAGATTTGCTCCAGTCCCCTGCCCAGCAACACCCGGCTCTTGGGGTAGCGGGGAGGCAACCCTCCGCCGCAGCCGCGCCTCCCTTCGCGACATATCGCGATTGGCCGGCGGGGGAGGGGGGCGAGCCCCATCGCCTGCCTAAAGGTGCCGTGGTTGGGTTGTAAAAAACATTCTCTGGTGTGTGTGGATGTGTGAGCATCCTACCCCCGCCTCCCCATCCGCTCCCACACGGCTCTGGGTCTCCCATCCCGGCCCGCCCGCCCCAGCCTCCCCCGGCACTCCGACCCCGGTGTAGAAAGCAGTGTCCAGGCGCCGGGGGACCCGTCGCGCTGGGCAGGGCCGGGGCGACGGCCGGTCGGTCTCGGTCCTACCTGGCGGGGGGAGGGAGCGGGCGTCGCCGGGGTCGGATCAGCAGCGGCGGGGCATCGCGGCGGGGCGGGCGGCGGAGCCCCGGTGCGCGGCTGAGGCGCGGCGGCGGGCGGGAGGGAGAGAGAGAGGGAGGGAGGGAGGGAGGGAGGGAGGGAGAAGGGAGGAAGGAAGGGAGGGAGGGATGAAAGGATGGATGGAGGGAGCGCGCGCACACACACACACACACACACACACACACACACGCGCGCGCGCGCGCGCAGCGCCCCCGGGATGCGCTCAGCCGACCAGCCCCGCAGGCAGCCTCCCCTCCCTCCGCATCCCTCCGCCGCGATGCGCGGGCAGGGAGAAACCTCCCTCCTCCGCGGCAGCAGCTTCAGCCCTCCTCCTCGTCCTCCTGCTGCTGGAAATATTTCCCGATTTCCTCCTCGGATCGAGGGACTTTGAAAGGCAGGGCTGGTTGCGGAACCACCCCCAGCAGCCCTGCCCACCCTGCCTTCTCTGCCTGGGGCAGTTCCCCAGCCCTGCCCTGCCTGCCCCCAGCCCTGCCCCTCCTGACCGGGACAGTTCCCATCCGTGCCCTGCCTGACTCCAGCCCAGCCCACCCTGACCTGTCAGGTCCTGCCCACCGTGGCTCGTTGCATCCCCCGGCCGCCCTGCAGCCCGCCAGGGCAATCCCGAACCCATTTGCACTCCGCAGGAAGGAGCAAGCCCTGGGAGAGATGGCGAGAAGAGAACCTCGGGTGCGTGTGCAAGGAGTGCCTTGCTGTGCCTGTCCCCGTGCCCCACAGTGCTGCCCATGGCCCCTGTGGGGAGGCAGGAGGCCAGGAGCATCCCAGGCACACCTGGGTTGGGACTCACTCCCTTAACCCATCCTCAGAGTTGAGGTGTTTGCAGAGGACAGTGTGGGACATGGGGTGACAGGCAAGGAGCATATGTGTCAATTAGGACCTTCCTGGGAACTGCCCTCACATCTGGCAATTTGGGCAGCCCTTAAACCCACAGACCCTCCTGTACCTGCAGAAGGGTTATCAGCAGTGGGGACGTCTTGCAGGAGAGCAGCAGCCTGGCAGAGAAGGACTTACTGCACCTCAGGCTGGCCCAAGTGTCCTTCCTGTGGGCAATTCCCCTTTCACCATGCCTGAATGACTCCTCCACCCTTCGCTGGCTCCAGCAAGGAGCAGATGAACCCATTGTCCCACCCTCCAGGCAAAACTCTCTGACTTTAGGAACTTAAAATAGGACCACAGCTAATATTTCTCACATTGGTCGTTGCAAGTACCCAGTGACCTTGACTAGCCCTCAACGCCCAGATCCTCAGGTACAACAAGAACTGTGGAAAAGTAGAGACATTATTTTAGTTCCTGTACCCTCTTAGACCTTTTCCCTCTTATATTGTTAGCTGTGCCTGTGATTTTTGTCACCACTGGTGAGACAGAAACCCAGAATTTTACCTTTGGATTTTATCTGTGCTTTTCTTCCTTACTTTCAAAAAACATTTTTTTTAAGATTTTTGCACCATCATGCCCTTCAGCAGAGATGGAAAACTATATTTCTCTTTTCAAGGTGAGGTGCAAGACATG
This sequence comes from Empidonax traillii, assembly GCF_003031625.1. NCBI lineage: Eukaryota > Metazoa > Chordata > Aves > Passeriformes > Tyrannidae > Empidonax > Empidonax traillii. The sequence continues at coordinate 539,874 of NW_020955449.1, forward strand.
GACAGTGTCACAAAACTCCTTTGTAAAGCACTTTGTGATGAACAGACCAAGCAACAAACCATCTACTTAATGTCACAGCTGTTATTGATATTATTTAGATTTGGTCTTACTTTAAAAGCTTATTGCCTACATATGGAATGAAAGGCACTTCCATATAAGAATTTGGTTTAGAAAAAGCCCATGGTTTTGTGTCCAGTAGCTAACTGATTTTCTGTCTCACCTCCTTTGATTTAAAACTCTTCAGAGGAGGGATAGGGTTGCATCTGCCCCTGTGGGGTACTTTGATGGTACTCAGTTCTCCCAGCAGGGCCATTGATATAAAATGAGCACAGCTAAATGTGTACAGCATGCACAGTGCTGTGCTCTGATCAGGAACTGAGCAGAGCACTGGATGTGTATCAGTGGCATTTGGTTTTGGCAGTGGCTACAGGATGCAAGGTGCTGCACAAGCTGGCCTGGCAAAAGGATAGTGTGAGAAGAAAAAAATTGGCATGGTTGCAGCGAACACAATCCCTGCTGTTGCTTTTCACTCTGCATACTGAAATCTAATCACTGCAACAGTAGCAGTGGAACTCAGATTTTAGTCATGAAGTTCTCCCTAAAGCTTCCCAGTTCCCTCAGTAATTTTGCTGACCTACTCCCTGCTCTTTCAGTGAATACAGTATCCAACTTCTCCGGGTCACCAAGACCAAACTTTGCTAATGGGGATCCACTGGTGAGCTGCCCTCTGAAGAGCCAGGCATATACTCAGTTCCTCCCAGCTTGCCTCTATCTGCAGCTTCCAGTGAGTGTTCCTGTCTCCCAGTGCCTCCTGCTGAGATTCTCAGTAAAGCTGCTTCAGCTGTGGGATTTTTGTGCCATTCAAGGGGATCTGAAGAAAACAAGAGTCTGTCAGTGTTTGTGGTGATGCCCATTAAGTCCATGCATATGAACCCTTTGTATCACCCAGCCTTAGAGGCTCTGGGACAGAAAAGGTGAAGCAGAATTATCCCACCTGAACACGAGAGCAAATTTCATCTGCTTGAAAAGGTTAGGAGGAATATGAAACTGGGAGCCTGGGATAAGATGTGCCCCACTTCCCAGTCCTTTACACACCCCTTTCCAGGGAATTCAGACCTTCATTTTTTACAGTCTCCAAGAGAAAGGTGGAGTTAGGCTCTGAAAGAAAAGAGTGGAAGTCAGGGAGTAGGAGACACAATGAATCCAATTGATGAAAGGAGATACTGTGTTACAGGACTGCTCCACACTGCAGTGTCCATGGTTCACACTGCTTTTTCTCAGCCAAGCCTGCTGAAATAGCTGTGACAGAATAGAGTCCTGCATGGGCTGTGAAATCTGCTGGGCAAGCTGAGCAAATGCTCCCGTGGTCTCCCTGATGCTCTAGGCAAAAATGCAACAAGACTCCTCACGTCCTGACACAGCAAGTTTGTCACGGTGTAGGCACATCTATGCTTCAGCACGATTGCAGTCTGGGCTGTGCTGGGAGAGGTAGCAGTTTCCTCCAGCTACCTTTACTTCCCTATCTCTCTTTGCAGTCATGGAAGTGAACGCCTACCATTGCAAACATGCTTATAACCACTAATTAGTCATCCCAAAATCATGGAGATTCTCATGCCAATACTAGCGAATGGTTCATTCATTCATTCACTCACTCATTCATGCACACCCACAGCTCTCTCCGACAGCAGCCTGCATCTCTCTGCAGTTGCTGGAGGAGGTTTCTGGGTATTGTCTACATATGTAGAGCAGAAAGACTATTTGTCCCTGGAAAGAATGGGGTTAGTGGACTGTGGAATACTGAGAATGGGACAGAATGGTGAAGGCCAATTCTCTGCCTGATGCCTTGTGAAAAAGAGACATCTGAGCTGCTACACAGTTTAGAGGTGAGGGACGCAAAACCTCAATTACTTCTTTGCTTGAAAAATTTCTGCTTTATATTCCCTGTAAAGGAGATAAGAGGTCAGGGCAAGGTTAGTCTTCAGCTCAGCCGGAGCATGATCACCTCCAAGCAGCCATCCTACTGCCCTTTCTTGGCCCTGTTTCCAATATCTACTCAGTGGAATGCTTTGGTTTCTGCTCCAGCTTTTGGGTTCAGATAATGCTGGAGAATAACCAGTGAGTCCTCACTGACTAGTTTTATCTCTGATCATGGTTTTCCTTGAGTCTCTCAGAAGATGCCAGAGAGGTCCTGCAGAAGCAGATGGGTTGTCACCTCTGGCTTGCCATCCATCTGTCTTTGCTCCTCGCTGCAGTAGACTTGGGCATGTGCTCACTGAACATTCTCTGCCTCTCCTATACATGCTCTTGGCAGAAATCTGGAGAATCCTGGAGAGTGGTGTTTCTAAAAAAGATGCTCAGAAACATAGTTTCCAGTGATTTCAGCACTCACTGTCACTGACACCTCCAAACTTGCCTTTGCTATTAGGAGGAAAAATCAGGCATTTAGAAATATGGGAAATGGAGTGGGACACAGCAGTGAATAGGAAGGGCAGTTTTATGCACTGGACATCATATATTTCTTTTTGAGCTTTCCAGGTAGTGCCTCCTTAACTGTTTCTAAGTACCTGGTCTGAGTCTTGATGATCCCAGGGATGTCTGATTGCATGACAGTTGTCCATCAGCTGGCCAGAGGACTTAGATGAGTGAAAGGTATCTTCTCCCCTGGAGAACCGAGAGTATAGACTGTATTCCAGGGAGAAGGCAGTGCTCAGTGGAATGTTTTGGAACACCTGTGAAAAATCAGGAGCTTATGGTTTGCTGTCACTCCAGTGCTTTTAGACCCTGCAGAGGTAACTGGAGAAACCATGCTTGTGGCGCTTCTAAGCTTTCCTTCGAATACTTGCTCTATGCTGTGTTTTATGAAGGTTTAAACAATAAATCCAGTGGACTAATTCATAAGCATAGCATTTATCAGCTTGGGAGAGAATTTTCCTGGAAGAAGCAGTGACTGGCCAAATTTTGCTGAGCACAAAAGAGTTTTTGCACTGGAAACCACCTGCTGCTTGAGATTTGAAAGTAGTTAGAGGAGCTGGATGTGAACTCAGGGAGCTTGGAAATGGGAAGAGTTGCATGTATTTTGCAAACATCTTGTCTGCAAAAAAAGCCATACGCTCTTCAAGTTCTTCTTCAGAATTTTTTCTTTTTGAGAAAACTGCTTTCTGGTCACTAGACATATCCAGAAAAATTCAGTATGTGCACAGAATGACTTCAGCACCTGAGCTTATTGTAAGAGATGTACAACATGCAAACTGTCTCCTTAGTCTTCTCAAAGTGGTAGAAACAAAAATGCCTTCTGGCAGCTGTCATTTGTCTCAAGAGCAGTGCATGCTAATAGGAGCATCTCACTTCCACTTCTCAGGCAAAAAACAGCTCCTAGCTGGAGTCACTGAGTCATGGAAAAATGAAGTCCCCTGTTGAACTGCCTGGCCCTTAGCATCTTTGCCCACCAAAACCACGACACCAGTGAGGCTTTGTTTTGCTGTTACGAAACTGCAGAATACAGGAACTAAGAACACAGATGCAAGATCAACTGAAATGTGTTTCCCAGTGAAAGCAATAGCCTAGTGACTCTGCTGCCTCCCTGCAAGGGGCCATGGAAGTGCATTGTGCCAGCCCTGGGGCAGGACAACAACCAAATAGGCACTAGCACTTTCCACCTGATGCTCCAGCTCTTTTCACCAACATTCCAAAGTTGTCCTTTTGGAAAAAAAGATAGCTTGAGAAAAAAATAATCCCCCTCCCCACCCAAATTCAGAATTAAGAAGTAACAAACACCATGTTCTCTGGATTTGCCTTCTGCTTTTGAAACCTGGAGGTTTGGTGCTTTCCAATTTACTTGGCAACCAAAAGTAAGTTCAAAGAAAAAAAAGAGTGATATGTAATCATACGACTCCAGGAGCTGGGACTTTTAGAAAAATGGAAGTGCAAGTGCTATATGGCAAGATGTGGGAGCTGTGTCCTGCAAACTGGAGACTGTGATGCTTCCTCAGCAGATCTGGCCACATGAAGCCATATTCCTCATTTGATCTGTGTGCAAGCGATTAGTGGGAAGTGCAGCGTGAATCAGACACAGTGCACGACTCTGGCTGCAGCCCCTGATTTTATCATCTATTTGCCAGCCTTGAGCAGGGAATATAGACTTTTTTTTATTAAAAGTGAGAAGCAACTGACCTCAGCTGCATAAAGCACATTATTTATATTTCATTTATATATTACATGTCAAGAAAGCTGGGGGAACACCTTGCAAAAACCAAGCCCCTTAGCTGAGAAGATGCAAAATTACTTCTTTTAAAGGGAAACATTTCTTCACTATAATGGACTCTAATCTGCTGTCCTTGAGGGTGGTCAGAAATCTTCCCTGACTCCTTGCTGCTTTGACTTTACCAACCCCTGTCTCAGCTCTGTCTTGTTTCACCTCCAAGTGGCCTTGCCTGGCTAGGTGTCCCTCCAGCACTGGCCAGCTCTGACAGAGATGAGCCTGTGAATCCTGGGGACAGACCAGTGTCAAGGAACATGCTATCTGCTGTTATCAGCATGCAGCAGTCAATTTTAGGCCACAAGGACCCATGTGGCTGGGAATTTCTGTGCTCCTCATTCTTCTAAAGGCACCTTGGAGAAGGTCTGTGCCCTTGTTCCTGGTTGACTCCACCACCGGAACAGCTGAGACTGAAGCATGGTTCTTGTACCAGTTTCCTTCTTTTCCCACAGCTTAAATGTTAGCCCATTGGCCAGGGACCAGCACTGGTGCACACACAGATCTTGCTATTTTGGCACAGTTTGTTCCACTTATTTTATTTTCTTCTGAAGATGAACGAACCAAAAATGCGTGTCCTCTCTGTGGTGCGTGCTCAACAAGTGGTGAGGTAGTAACCAGTGCTGCATGCCCTAAACAGAGTAACTGAAGCCCTGTATGCAAAGACAATGTAATTAAAAAAAAAAAAGAAAAAAGAAAAAAAGAGAAATAAACATGAGAAAACCAGATTTAACTTCCTGATTGCTTAATGGTTATGGGTTTGGGGATTTTCCAGCAGATTTTGGAGAAATGAAACTGCATCATTTGTAAGACCACATTCTTCTTTCAGTGCTTCTGTTTACCTCTTGGAATTTCAAACATGGTCTGTTTGAAAGCTGCACTGAGCGGAATAGTTTTATCATGGCTTTCTGGGATTGTAATGATGTTTTAAAATGATTAAAGAGGCTCCTTTGCCACCTGCCTCATGGTTAGAAATCCCCAAGTGCCTTACAGAAGTCTTCTACTCTTATCAGAAGATGAACCCAGCTTCTGGCAAATCTGTTTAAGGTTCTGAGGCTGTATCCCTGTGTTTGTATGTGCTGGAGGGGCATGGAGGGGTGAGTGCATATGTGCAAATTGTGCAAGTTCTGACTTCTTCCCTCTCCTGTATTTCTGCTTATCCAAATGAGCTCCTGCTCCTGCAAGAGCTCCCATCTCTTCATCAGGTGAGACAATATCCTGAGTGTGTCAGTCCAGGAACATAGGCTGCTGTGGAGTATATGTGTAGGCTGGAGACCAGGGAGACAGGGGCTTGGGGGTTCAACCACTACCTGGCTGCTGCTGTGCCTCCTGCTGTAGCAGTGCAAACAGTGCAGTGTCAGGTTTGCAAGGAACGGCGCAGATGGGAAGGCTTGGCTGTGTGGGGAGAGAGCAAAGATCTGTCAGTGGTGTGTAGCTAGATCTGTGTTTGGTGGACCAGTGCCTTACAGGGCTTACAGGGCTGATGGGAAGTACAGGCTTTCCTCTTTCATTCAGCTCCCTTCCATGTTGCACATGGAAGTTACTAAGAAATTTTCTGGCCTCTGCACCTCAAGACACCAGTGTGGTATTTCGTATTTGTGCCAGGGCTGTTAACAGTATGTGGCATTTTATTTGCTATCAGTAGACTCCAGAGTTAACAAGTGTATTTATAGGACCAGTGGCACCAGGAAAGCAGGCAGCAGCTGCAGAGCCACCAATGGGAAGAAATAAGAGAAGTGAGAGATCTAAAAGGCATGATTCAAGAGGAAACATTGTAGGAATGCAAACTGCCAAGTCAAGATGAGACTTGTGTCCATTCAAATCTGAAAGAATAGATGTTTTCCATTCCTTCTGTTGACAAGATAAGAAGTCAGGGGGTTAAACTACAGGCAGGGACACCAAAGTTTGGCACAAAAAAAAGCTTTTCATAGCCATGAAAGTAATGGTGTAGGCAGCTGAATTGTCTGTAGAGAGGGAGAAGTGTGTATTGTGTAACTGAAAGGTTTTCAAATGAGGATGAGCAAAGCTTTGTTGTGTTCAGATCAGGTGTAGGTGACCTAGTTCTCAACACCATTTCATCAGGAAGATGTATCTGAGAGATGAACATTCAGAAGACATTCAGCGCATCATAAACAGAAAACCAAGGTTGTGGTTAATAGGCTGATAGAAAAGAAAAGACACCTTTGGTCTGTGGACAAAGGTTTGGTGTAGTAGAACAGTCAAAGCACTGAAAATTAGGCCATACTGGGAGAAAAGGTCTAGGTGGCAATGCTATCCAAGCTCACAGAACCTGGGAGCAGACTGACCTTAGTTCCAGGCTAGTGGCCAGTTTCCTGGATGGATGAGCCATTTAGCTGCTGGGGAAAAGACCTTGTTGCTGATCTGAAGCCCATGATATATCCCACTTGGGTTATGTCCTGTCAAGGTTTGCTTTAGTAGTTTAGGAATGGTATTCTCCAATTTAATACTCCCACTAAAATCATGGGCTGCTCCCCTTCCCTGCTCCCATTGGAGACACAGAAGGCAGATATTGAGATATCACAGGTTGAGATAAAACCTATTTACTGGAAACAGCAATGAAATAAGAAAATGAACAGTAACAGCAACACTATTAATAAAAAAAGTGTGTAAAAGAGAGAGTGATTCATATGCCAGAATTCTCACTGTAGAGCTCCCAGCCTGACTGCAGCCAAACTGTTCTGACTGGAAGAGAGCCCCTCCTTCCAGAAGAAGACTGCTTTGCCCCCACTCCCTGCACTGATATGAGGTGACATTGAAGAACCTTCAGGTCCCAGCCACGTGCCCTCCTGGCTACTGTAAAAATTAACCTTGTTCTGTCCAGAACCAGGACACAGGCCTATATCCATGTAACTTACTTCCATTATCCATATAACTAACTTCCATTGCTGTTTCATGCTCAGACATAAGAATCTTGAAGCTTACCCAAACACTCTCAGGAGATGGTGGCACAGGAAGTCTTGTGTTGGAAACATCTGTCCTGTGTTGGCAATCCCTTTCGTGAACTGTCCCACTGTGGACTGTAAACTGAGGTATGCCCTGACCAAACCACAACACTGAGACAACAGCACAAGGGCACACATGGGAACTCCTAATAGCAAGAGACACACAAAGACTCCTCCTCTACTCTCTCCTTGTCAGACCCCACCTGGAGTGCTGCAGATAGTGATAGGACAACGGTAATGTTTTTTAACTAAAAGAGGAGAGATTTAGCTTAGAAAAGAAATTTCAATAAGAAATTATTTACTCAGAGGGTAAAGTGTGACACTGGAACAGATTACCCAGAGAAGTTGTGGCTGCCCTATCCCTAGAAGTGTTTGTTGGGGTTGGATGGGGCTTTGAGCAACCTTGTCTAGTGCAAGGTGTCCCTGCCCATGGCAGAGTGGTTGGAACTGAATGATCTTTAAGGCCTTTTCCAACTCTAACCTTTCTGTTATTCTGTGATATTATCTTTGGTTAACCCTGACTTATGGCTATTTAGGGTACAACATGAAATAAAGTTATGAGAAGCTAGTAGAACCCACAGTTTGTAAGAAGACGGGTATTATATGAGCAGCTGACCATACCTGATCAGTAGTTACATTAACTAGACAGCAACATAAAAACTGGTAGAAAAGGGAAACATTGCCTATCACAAATGCAGGTGCTTCCTTAATCACTGCCTGCAGTAGGAATTACCAAAGCAACCATATCATGGGTACCAAACAAGCGTATAAAGTCAGAAAACCTGGGACCACCAAGGAAGAAGTAAACATAGGTGAATGGCTTGTGTGACAGAAGAGAGACTTGATAAAGAAGCAGAACCTGGGAAGAAAAAAAGAGACAAAACCAGGATATAAAGTAAAGCAAGTGACATAGTCTGGACTGATCTGGGGCTGTTGGTCAGCTGTGTGCTTAATTATGACAACATGATAAAGGAGCAACATATGCATGAGGCTGTACCTGAAGTCAGTCAGGTCATAAGCATCTGCCACATTCAGCACACCTCCAGCTCTTCAAATAGCACAGTGCCTTCCTGCAGATGGCTTTGTGTGGCAAAGAACCAGCTGAAGTGCCTGCATAAGACACTGCCATAAAAGAAAGGACACCTGTCAAATGAAATCCACTCCAAAGACAAGAAATGAAGCTACAGCTGAGGATGAAGGCAGGGCATTTGTGCTGGTGAGACATCAACTCTGTTAAGGTTAGAATCTTCAAACTTGTCTTGTTCTGTGATTTTCCATAGGCTATGTACATCAAGGCTATATACATCAAGGCACGTTTCAAGGTAATCAATCTGTCTCAAAGAGAAGAATGTTAAAATTGTTAAAATGTTTTTATCAAGAGGGACAGAAAATGTCTAGAAAACATGAGTAGTGGCATAGCTTGTAATGCCTACAAACTTGTCTTGTTTTGTAGCATTCTTCTAGGTCTGGGCACCAAAGCAAGTTTAAAAATAATCTGCCTGTTAGGTAAGAACATTGAAATTAAGGGTAAAGGGTCAAAAGTCTTTCTGATGCATTATTGTGGACGTACATCTTCAGGGATTTTAACACGTAAGGCACTTTCCAGGTGCACATGAAGCAAGGTGCACATCTAGACAGACTTGTCCCGTCCTGTAAAAATGCGAGGACTCTCACTGAATTATGGATCCTCTGGTGGGCCTTTGGTGATTTATATTGGAGATTTTAAGTGTCTAGAAAGAGGATGACTAATTTTTCTGAAATACTCATGATTTGTCCTGAATTTTAACCAGTGACTGATAACTTAATAGACAAATCACTGCCAACTAAGCAGATTATCAGTGGCAAACAGTGCAAAGATTTCTCTGATAATAAAAGGTTTGAGTTCTGTACAAACTATTCTCCTCCACATGATCCTCATACACACTCACAGCAGAGAATCTTCAAGATTAACTCTTTTGTTGAGATTAATTTGGACAATATGTCACATTTCAGGGGAAGGATGAGGTTATCAGTAGGGCTCTGCAATGCGCTGAGTATCAGTTACTCTTCCTCTTAGAACTTCACTTCAGATCCAATCAACTCAAGCCAAAAGGCAAATCTCTCAGTTATCAAGAAACTGGAGCATCTATTTTCCATAACCAGTGGCAAAAAATGTAGAATCATAGAATCACAGAATATTTTAGGTTGCAAAAGACCTCTAGGATCATGAGTCCAGCTGTTAACTTAACACACCAAAGTTCAGCACTAAGCCAGTCCCTAAGCACCATGTCTATATACCTTTTCAATACCTTCAGGGATGGTGACTCCACCACTTCCTAAATAAATAAACAGGACTAGTTCCAATACTGAGGTCTGGGGTACACCATTAGTGATGAGAAAAGCTTTAATGCATTAGTTATCCAAGATGTGTTGTGGACTAGGCCCAGTACGGAACATGGTAGAAATATAACTACAGGGTATCAAACAAGGGTCCACTGTGGTACTGGAGCTTATTAAGTTAAACCTTTGAGTAATGCAGCCAGAGAGTGAAATGAAGACGTTTCAAAGCTGCATCTCTCTCTTTTTGCAGTATTTGTCCCATGAATTAATGCTACCAAGAAGATTTGGAAAACTTATGAGGTTTCCACAAGGAATTGGTTCATCAGCAACTTGAAAAAGCACACATGGGAGGTAAATGCTAGAATTTAAACCTATATTATCTCCTTGGTCAGGATATGGTTTCTGCCATGTGCATTTGGCTTGGGTCTGAGAGAAGTTCAAGCAGGCAGCAGAGCAGCAGTAAACATCACTATTATGGACAGTCAATAAAAATGGAGACCTAGTAATTCAGCTAAAGATAGGGCAATCCAGAACATCTGTCTTGCTCCTGAACTGGGAGTTTATCCCGGACAGGAGATGCTTTCAGAGCCTTGCGTCAAATAGCTGTGTTCTATCTAGATCTGGGAGTTCATCTTGAAATAATAGTTGGCAGGCCAAAGTCACTTACCATTTAACATGCTTTAGAAGGACCATATGGAATAAGTTACCCTGGAGTAAAACAAACACTAGTCTCTCACATCCAGTGTTATTGTTAACAACTTATTGGGCTGTGTGTGTTTTTCAGCAGCAACAGTGATTCACTAAATAACAGGATAATACCCTGTATCACTAACACATTGTGATCTGTGGCCACAGGAAGGGTTTACTTTTATGTGTACATGTTGGCAGTCTCAACACACTAGCAGAAAATCCAGAAGTTTATTACCGCATCTAGGACAGAAGCACAAGATCTCTGCTTGGAGCCCTTCTATAAGCCAAAAAAATAACATGGGGTATTTCTCATAGCAAGCTTGCCAGACTGCAGCAAAAGCAATGAGCTGAGGAATTAGATGCTGGGAAAGTAGTTGTCACCTTGGATTTGCTTCCTTGTTCCAGTGTGTGGATATGGCAACTGCTGATGCAGGGAATCAGCAAGGGAGGGGGCTATTTCAGAGAAATAGGATCCCTATTCCCTCACTAAAACCTAAGCCTTGATATATCGTTGCCTCTTCTGGAAACAGACATCAAATCGAGCTGATTTGGAAGGGTGAAGAGGTTGTAGGGCAAGTGATAAGACTAGTTCATCAAGCCCTAGGCCCCTGCAGAAAGCCTGAGAGTGGTTAGAGCTGCCTTAGGCGGACAAACACATCCCCTCAGCTGCTTCATGAACCTTCAGGCTTCTGCCTGAGGCCTGGCAGGGTGAAATCATGCCCGAGTCACTCACTGTGGGTCAGGCCCTTCCATCAGCTCCACTAAGCTTATGTGCTGTCCCTTACTTCCTAATGCCTGTTGAACTTTACAGATGAAACTCAGCATCTTGGTGAGATCTCCGTGCAGTCTGGGAGACTTAGGAGGAGTGTCTGGAGGAGTGTTTTCAGGTAGATTACATCACAGGATCCGAGCCCATCTCTCCATAAGTTAGGGACTGCCAAGAATGGCAGGATGCCACTTATCTCCTCACACATTGCTGTCCAGACAATCTGCAGGGACCCATCTAGCTGACTAAGAGGAGATCATAACGGCATTCTGACCCTGTTGCAACAGATTGAAAAGAAAGCAGAAAGGGATGTCCTGATTCTGTCTGGGAAAGGGTTCATTTTTTGCAGTAGCCAGGAGGGGCATGGCTAGGACATGGAGGTTATTCTATATCACCTGAGGTAATTGCTGGGGGTGGGGGGAAAGGACCCTCTTCTGGGGAGAAGAGGTTCCTTCTGGTTGGAAGTCTGGTTGGAAGTCTGGTTGGAAGTCTGGTTGGAGGGAGTCATTCAGTATTGTCCATTATCAAGGGGAGGGGGATGTTTCTGTATGACTCATTTCTTTTCTTATACCCTCTGTCATTAGTATTGTTGCTGATACTCTTTGTTTTCTTATCTCATTGCTGTTTCCAGTAAATTTTTCTTATCTCAACCTGTGGTCTCTGCCTTTTGTGACTTCAGTTGGAGGGACAACAGTGTGTGGTTTTAGCGAGAGTACTGAAATGGGGAGTATCATTCCTAAAACACATCAAGGGAATATTTTCTGTGCAGAGCTTCCAACAGCAACTCAAGGAAGCCTTTGTTGGTGGAGAGGCATAGAAAAGCAGGAATAGTTTCACAGGCCACATTCCTGCACTTTCCATGTTTTGTCATTTTCACATGTTTACATTTTCCTCTAATTTCCTGCTTTTGCTTATATAAGTCAGAAAGAAAATCCAAATCAGTGTTCTAATGAAAGGAAGGTCATCTCTCTAGAAGAGCAGGATGTGGTGGTGTCATAAAGGATTAGTCTGCACCTCCAGGGCATGCTGAAGTCTGTGGGACAACCTGGGAAACATCACAGGGGTAAAGCTTCTGGTAAAACTCATCCTGCACAGGGTGAGGGGCTTGAAAGCGCTGGGGGACTGCTGGTAGGAAAAAGATTTTACACACTCTTCAGTACACTGTATTCCTATGGAGAGTAAAACAACCCATGCACTGAATCTCCCAGCCTGATAGGGGAAAATCTATACCTGAACAGCACTCCTTGGCAGAAGAAGTTCCTGAGCATTTGTCCTTTTTCAGTATTTACAGATAAGTCATTAATCATTGTTAAGCTGAATGGAATTCAAGCCATTCTTCCCACTTTACCTTTACTCAAATACTGGCATTTTCCAGATTACCAGTTCTGTAATTTCCTTCTCCTGTGCCCACCATTTTCCACTGAAATGCACAGTCTCCCTCTCCTCTACCTCTCCCTTTCCCCCCCGCTCCACTCCATGTCTCTGTAAAAGGTTCATCTAGAGAGATCACAAACTGAAACCTGCATTCCATAATAGCAACATCAGAGTTCAGCATTCCAAGGATTTGGTAAAGATCCTAAAAACAAACATCCCAAACTGAGGAGGAAGTTCAGCATTAAATATCAGAGAAATCCAAATATGTTGAAGCATAGAAATCAAAATAACTTCAGCTTTGCTCTTCAGTGACCCCATGCAATAAGAATACACTTATGATTAGATAACACTGACAGTTGGAGCCCTAGATAAGAATAAACTGAGTTTTGAAGACCTCTAGGTTTACTGTACTGCTGGTATGTTTTTCCCCCATGTGTTGCCAGAATAATAGTGAGCTTCTTAAAGGATCAGCTCCAAAATGATTGGCAGCTCATGAATTGTTTTCTTTACCTGTAAATTGGCAGAAAACACCACCACTGCTTAAAGCTGTCATGGTGTTACCTCTTCCCAGAGCAGCACAGATCAGCAGATGGTGGGTCTGAAGAATGAGGCTCGTAGCTGGAGTCTGTTTGAAGCACACTGAAACAGCAGATCTCTGCAGCTGGATGCCTAACCAGTGGCCTGGAACATCTTGCTGAGTGCTTAGGGAAAAACATCCTGGTCACCTTTAAAACTGTGGTTTTTAGCTCTTTAGCTCAGGGGCAAGCAGCTCTAAATTCAGATTATTTTCTCCTGAATTTGTAGAGGCTTTTTCCATGTGATGCTTGCAGCCTGCCATTCCCTCTGGAAAACTGCCTGTCCTTATAAGTCCTCTGGTGAAACCCTCCCTCAATAGAACATTTTCCCTTACCCTGAAGAAGGAGAGAGAAGAATGAGAGGATGATGTTTTGGAAGAAAGAAAACCAAAGAAGAGAGCTGGCCATTTTCAGATTTTTTTTGAAACATCATATTCTTAAGTCCTCAATTCCTTGGCCAAACCAGATTTCAATTGGCAAATGGGTCTCCAGGTTTCTAGGCTGAGATGAGGCAGAGCCATTGCATAGAGTCCATTTTGCTAGGACAGAGACAATAATGTCTATCTGGACACATGTGTCTGAGTGGATCACTCAGAATCTGCTCCAATCTTCTGACTTTCTAAAGAAAAGACGGTGATGTTATCCAAATACCATCCTTCAGGAATAACCATAAAAATATTGAAGTTGTCTGAAGGAGGAGAATAGACAGTGGGCTTATGTGGTGATGCATCCTCCCCCCCCACACCCTGACCCCTCACAGACTCCACTAGGATCTGAGTAATGCTTGTTAGGCCTCAGCCTTGACAACACTTAGGCTGAGCTCCTCCAAACTTACCAGAAATACAGTCTGTTCCTAGACAGTGCTGTGTTGTCTGATGAGTTCCTTGCTTTTCTAAAGAATGTCCTGGAAAACTTTTTGTCTGGGTAACATTTTTTGTTCTTTCATTTTTAAAGCGTAAGAATAAGAAGTGTGGCTGAGGTGAAAGGTTATTATGACTAAAGCTCACTATAAACAGCGGCCCAGTGTGGGACTCGTTGAGCTCTCTTGGGCCACAGCGGGCTGCAACCAGTGACCTCCCTCTGAGCTGACACACCTCTTGGAGTTACCAGTTTTCATGTTTGCTATTTCTTGGGGGATCCTGACCAACGGATCTTGGGCTGACATATCACTCCTTGAAACAATCCTTCACCCGTTGAAGAAAATGCAAAAACATTTGAAGTGAATATTTCATAGAACTCGAGGGAAATTTTTCACTGATCGCTTGTACAGACTCCTTATACCTGTGTGCATATGCTATATCAAATGTGCTAGGGAGACTGTTTTGTTATATTAGCAAGTACTTTAGATTGATAAGTAAGTTACAGTTATAGTATAGTAAATAATATTGAAGTTAAGTCGTAAGTTAAGTGTTAAGTTAATGCTATTGAGTTTTAAGTTATAAGTTAAGTAAGGCCTTTGGGCTATATTTCTTTTTGTTCTTATACCTTCTGTCTTTTCGTCTCACTTATCTCCTGCCCCCTCACCCACTGCCACAACCACAGCCTCCATATACACCGTCTTGCATTTATTTCGGTCCAGACAGATACTGACTTTACTGACTTTTTCTGTGGTTTTTTTCTCAGTGTATTTTAACTGTTTAGTAAGTAGTAGAGTGAACCTTGCCAAGAACTCTGTTGTGGCGTTGCTTTTATATTAAACCTACTTTTGCTGATACCTTTGCCGGTGATTTTGTGAGTGACCTTAAAACGCTTGTTTCGTGACCGCTTACTTCGTGTCAGAGCCAGTTTGCAAAATCCTTGCTGAGTAATTTCAGAGTGTAGCTCTCCGCAGTGTGATTTATTTTTGAGGATGCTCTCTTCTTGGGCATTCTATAAATCACAAAGATGGCTTTCCCTTCTCACAAGAAAGTCTGAATCCAGGGACCAAGTGTGGATGTCTGGTGCAAAGACTTTCTTCAGACGTGATGTCTGAAAACCAAGTGTGTGGGGTTTTTTTAAAAAACCACTGAGATTTAGGAACACAAACCACCAGTACATCTAAAAGGCTTGTGTGCCTATGACTCCTTGCATAAGACACAAAATATATTCCTGCTTCCTCCCAGGCTAGGACAGCTTTACCTTTGTCAATGGCTAGCAGGAACAAGCACTGACCTCAGCTTTGCCCTTGATACTTGACTACTGGTTTTTGTGCTGCCCCAACTCAGCTCGGCAGCCTTGCTATGTCTGATTGTGAGAAAGTGCAGAGCTCCCCCTTCCCCCTCTCCTCCCTGCACTCTGGCAAAGAATGGTGCGTGGGAGGACCTCACGGCGGATGCTCAGAGACTGCAGCACTCATAATGACTAGTCACTTGTAAAAGATGTTAGTGATACTATCACTGATGCTTTATATGAATATTTATATTAATGTCTGGGTCTCTGAATGAGATCCCATCAGCTTTGCACAAGGGACCAAATAAACACTGGCAATACCTACGACTAATCAATAGTAAATATTAATAATAGCTGGTACACTGATAATAATAATAAACATTAGGGATAACAAAGCCTGCCTGAAAATGCTCCTGAGAGAGGGAGGGAAAGAAGTGGGGACAAAGGACAGTTTGCCTTGAGGCTAGGAACCAAGAGATGACTCATGCCACCAGGGCTTTGTCTACCAGGCTGCACTGCCCCAG